>NC_039367.1:10101881-10312030 GCF_003573695.1 Papaver somniferum | reverse complement strand
ATTAAGCCCGCCCCGTGCATTTGAAATTTGTAAAGAGTGGGGCGGAGGTATAAACCACGCCCCACACAAAAGAAAAAAAAAAAACAGGCGTGCATTATACGTTCGCCTGGTGTGGGCGTGGACTATACGTCCGCCTGGGGTGGGACGTGGACTATACGTCCGCCTGGTGATGGGGCGTGGACTATATAAACGCCCAACTATATTTGGGTTTGGTCTTGGTCGCCGACCAAATTTGGTCTGGGTTTTAGTCTTTGATCAAATTTTGATCGATGGTCCGTCCCACTACGCCTATCCACTGGACCAAATATTTGGATATAGTCGTCCATTGTGGACGCTCTTAGCACGCTTTCTGGCAGAAGATGCTTTGAGAAGTTCATTTATGTGATTCCGTAGTAGTAAATTGGAGTGCGGAGCATGAGCAGATTTATTCCCTGTCTATCCAAAAGCATGCGCATTCTGCTTTGAGTGGTATGATTTGTATATGGGGTTCACGCTTTATAGTGACATGCAGCCCGCAGGCATGATACTTAGAGAGGAACATGCAGCTTTGGGCTTTACTTTTGTGCGAAGCCTAACAATGGTCATTCATGCATGAAAGTGAGAAAGGCAAAAAAAAAAAAAAAGCAATAATGTCTCAAAAGACTAATCTATCAGTCTCTACTCTCTTTGTATGTCATAATTCTACCGTGCAATTATGCAAGTATCGTATGTAGGAGTATAATATAACATGCATAGTCATGATAATTTCTCCGGACAGACAACAACTAAAAGCGATGGCCTTATGTTTTGACCAACGCAAAAACGAAGTTGTATAAAAATCGTAGAGTTTCTGAAAATGTGTTCTTAATTAGTATCTCTTGGGTTAAGATTACAGAACTTTTTCTCAACTACCATGGGCATGTGCATGTATAAAAAATTTGCAATTTAGTTAATTTGTTTGCAAAAAGAACGCATATAGGCATACCAAACGGCCACGATTCATTAGCTATAAACACTCCCAACTTGAGACTCTTCCAGAATCTCACATATATAGGGGAGCAAATCGGCCACTGATATCTTGTCAATCAAGTGTGTCACCAGTGCTAATTGCTCTGATACTAGCTCTAAATCGATATGTTGCACGAGACCATAAAACAAGCTCTTAATTGTGCGTAGATAAACATCATCTTCAAGTCATCCACCAGACCACCAAAGCCGACATCAGTTTTTAGCATATATTCTTCATTTTGCTTGGTTAAAACAGAAAGCATATACTAGTTTTAACAGGTCCTGTTTCTTTTTCTTCAAAAGAAAGAACATATGCACACAAAGACCTAGCTTACAGTTTTCGTTTTCTCTGAAACCAAAGTTAACTTTGGCCATATACTACTCCTATCAGAAATTGACATGCAAAATACATGTACAGTATGTGATCAGTCACCCCTTCTATGTTTTGCTCGCTTCCATGACTGCTTTCCCTTAATTTTCCATTTCTCCACCCCAGGAACATTATTTCGTTCCTCAATTTCTCGAACTTTACGTTTCCTGCAAAAGATTAGAAAGCCCATAAATATCTGTGGAGAAAATACTAAACCTGTAAAATAGATAACTTATGATACAGGTTAGCCCATATTATGGTCTAACCTGTATTTTCCTAAGGCAGCATCATGAAGCAATTCTTCTGCAATGCTTCGCTTCCTCTCCTTCTTAGTTAACCTGCCTGAGTAGAAATCTGTTTGAGACTCAACGACAGTACCCATCTGAGTGGTAGAAGTTTACAAGTTAACATTAACATAATATATACGACGAGCAAAAAACATCGGCATAAGCTTAACTGGAGGGTTTTATCGACTCGCAGGAGACTACATTTCCTAGTAACATAAGCATCAAGGAGTTACCTGGAAATACTTGGGAAGCTCCTTTGAATTTGAATCACCTTTCTTGTAGTGCCTCTTAGAATCTATCACATTCCTCAACTGCAATATCCACAACCATAATTGTTAACAATCATCCATCCATCTATTTCAATCATACAGAGTTTGCTACTGAGGTGGAACACTGGTTTGAAGAATTGTCCATATCAGCCATATCGCACACTGATACACATTAACAGACTGTGATATCTACTCATGGTCCCATACTAACCAAACATCAAGTGATCTACGAAGATAATCTGTGAATTGCAGAATGTGTGCACATATATGATCCACACTGTTCGATACCAGGCATTCACTCCAAAAGTGTTGCCCATGGATGCAGGACATTCACGTGGGATGTCTGCATGCATAAGGCTGATTTATCTATTCTGACTTTAATGATTTATCTTAAGCCAATTATGCAAGAGCACATAATTGCTCACGTGTTTTTAAATCAAATGAAGCTATCAACCTAGTTAAGTGATCACAATTTTGGTGTTGAAGGTTCTAATATACCAAAAAGTTGCAACTCTGATGTGATAACTCAACACTACAATAAGCCGAAGTTGTACAATTAAGGGTATTGTTATTTCCTTGAAGATCAAAACTAAAATTTTGTTACCACATATACACGCTCAAAGAGTCAGTCATTTAGTAGACACAGAATTAAGGTGGTGCAAGCAACATTGTTCAATTAGTTTGTTATGTGAATAGTCGCCATCCTGCATATTAGGTGTGGGGACATTCATTGGGAAAAACAGTCCAAACAGTTTCAGTTTAATAACTTGGAAAAGATAAGCAAATATCGCATACCTTCATAATCTGGAAGTCATTTTTTATCTCAGGTGTAATAGTTTGAGCTGGCATATCAAACCTGCACGCACTTAAAACAAACAAACAATTATAACCAATGAATTCATTTTATAGAAAAATACTAGTAGAAAAATAAACTCCTAAAACAACACAGACCAGTTTTTACCAGTGGTGTCTTTGAGTTGTTTTCTGACCAATTTGTTCCGCAACTTTGGATCAGCAGGTGGAACATAAATTCCATCGATAAGTTCAGTTTTTGGTTTAGGAATTTGAGGCATAGATTTTGTGGAACTAGTTGCAGTAGTTCCACCAGATTTGAACATGGTGAGATTAGGTTCCCATGTAAGACCAATTTTAGGCTTACTTGATAACATTTCTGTCTAACAACACGAACAAATTACAAATTCAGATTCAGCACACCCAAAACAGAACAATAACAAGTACTGATCGAGAACTAACATGTTAATAAACCCTAATATCATCGAAAACTTACAAATTGGATTGTCTACGTAACTTACTCGTCTGTATGAACTTGCAAAGGAGGAAGAAGAAGGATTCTCAGGTATTTAGGGTTTTAGATTTTTTAATAATATGATATATACTACCAGGAATTTTGCAGTTATTTGGGCTGGGCCCATAAAAGTTGGAAGGACCGTATTCTATAGCCTGTTTAATGCGACCCGTATAAATAATGTCTTCATGTTCTGATGGTTTGATTGTGAACAGTGAAGAAGGGTCCAGCGGCTTCAGTTGGTGGAAGAATCAGATTAGTCGGGTAAGTAACTGACTTGAACTGAAAATTGCTAGTAATTTTAATTTATGGTTAGTTTCTATGAATTCGTTCAGTTGATGCCCTAATTAAATTATTCTAGTATAGGTGTTTTTCGAAAATGTTAAAGAGAAAATTAAATCAGGTTTTTGAATGATAGATAGTTGGTTCCTTTTTCATGGTTTAGTTCTGTAATGGATGCCAATGATGCAGATTTCTCATAACGTTGGATGCCCTTTCTGAATTGGAAAGAAGAGTACATATATTCATTAAGTTCTGACCTACTTTTTTCTCATCCACAGTGGATCATGTAGAAGTTAGTTAGTGGAATTGCAGTTATGTTCTGTTTGATCTTTCTATTTTGTGTCATAGTGTGGATATCTGGCTCATCACGTCACCTATTCAATCCATAGATTTATTGTATTCTTAAACATATTTTGGATGTCTTAAATTGGTGCTTTTTTTAGAGTTAAGTCACAAGTTGTAGATTTCTACATATATCTTGAGTACCCCAATACTTTTTTTATGCCAGATTTTATCTTGATAAAATCCCCTCCACGATGTTCAATTCCTACAATATATTAACACAACTTCTTCTAAATAGTTTTTCTAGGGTTTATAAGAAAGTTGAACTATGGCTGCTGCTAATTGTGCAAGAAGAGCTTTTCAAAGCATTACAAAGTCATCATCAGCACCATCATCATTTGCTTCTGGTGCAGCTAAGTTTGGTGGGTTTACTTCTACTGCTAAACCAACTTCTACACCTCGTTTTTTGAAATCTACATTTTCTTCAAGGTATTTTCATTCCTTATACATTGTTTCAATCATGGTTCTTCTGATTTAAAATGAATCTTAAATCAAAAAGACATTTTTTGCAATCTTCTTGTAAATCAGTTGTAGTGAATCTGAATGTTTTGTGATGTTTTTTAGGCTTCCTGTGTTGGGTTGCGCTCAGTCGTTGATGCCGTTACACAGTGTTACTGCTTCTGCATTGCTTACTTCAAAGATCTCAGGAAATTGGGCTTGGCTTTCGGAAGGTGTGTGTCCCTTTCATTTCTATCTTATTTAAGTCTCGTTATGTTTCTTTATTTCCCTTTCATTTCGGGGGGGTGTGTATGTTTCTTCATTTTGAATCTAAGTCTCGTTATGGTCTAGGCTATAATCGTCGTGCTTGGTTGGCTTAATGTTCAATTGATAGAATTTTATGTGATTTACTGGCTTCAACATCCATTCATTGCCTCTTATAAAAGTATGTACTGATCGGAGCAAATAATTCTAACATTGTTTGTTCTTGAAGAGTCAAGTTCCATCAAGCTCATCACTAACTTGATATCAAACATCCAAAACCCTGGATCTAACTATTCGTTCATTGGGTACCCTATTGAACATTTTGAGAGAAAGGGGCTTTCTTCTTGTGGAATTCAATAATAACTAATTGAATATAGGGAAGCAATGGTTGATCCCATGTCTTATTTGTGTGTCTAATTACCTTGTGACTTTGTTAGCTGTTTACCAATACCACTGGTTGTTGTGATTTGTTCTTCCCACTGCCATTGTTCGACTACTATTAGGGATTTGTTAGGTTCAAATTGTTTGCCTCTTGGTGTCTGCCATGATGGAACTTGTGTTATATTAGTGCGTGTCTATTCCTTTCGGAAGTATTTTGCAGTGGCTTAAAGTGTATGCGATGTGGATATTTAGTAAGTTTTGGGAGGCACACCTTCTGTTATCTCTTTGTTAATGTGTTACTGCCGAGGGAGAGTATCTGTAGCCAGTATATGATATCAATTCATTACTTTAATGAAAGATGTGTTACAAGTGGAGGAGACCATTTTCAACTTTAGCAAATTGGCATTAAGGTAGCATTGCCAACTTCTTTTGAAGGCTTTAATTATTGAGCATAATTTGGAGAAATTGGGGTCTCGGGGATGTATTCCATTAAGTTTAGATTTTATAGCGGGTTCCCTATAAAATCTTTTTGGGTTGTGATTGTGTGATTAGTAGACGTGTGTGTTGTAAAGAAAGGTTTTCCTCCTTCCCAACCCTCTTTTTCACATGTATTGTCTTCCTGGAATTTTGACAGGGAGTTCCCTCGATATTACGTAGGTGGATGACTATTCTTGATAAGCTTCCTTACAAAGGTGGCAGATATGGTGTCAGGTGGTTCTTGATATTTGCTGCCTAATCTTTTTTTTTTATTTCTATTTTGTGTAAAATTTCGTAAGTTGTGAAGCACAATTATTAGTGGTTAGGAGAGGCTGTTGTTATGTTTGTCTATGTGCATGTGGGGTACGCTTATGGTGGTAAATATGGTATTATTGCTTCAAAATCATAGTTTTAATATCTAAGCATTACAACTATAATGTGATATAAGCTCTCTCGTTTTCCTTGTTCGAAGAGTACTCTTCAAGAGTGCATCTTACTTTGAGGGTAGTTGTACATTTCAAGTAATTTCGTTGCAACTTATTACTTTATGGGTCCACAATACAAGGATGATGCTTTCTCTATCCAATCTATATGTGAGCAAGTAAGAGACCGTCTGAACGTTGTGAGCAAGTAAGTTTCAATTGAAACTCCCAAACCATGCAATAAGGGGTTTTAGATTTGTTGGGAAATCATTGTTATTAGAGAAATAATCTATTCATGATATTGCGCAACTGATTTAGTATCTTAAGAGATTTTTATTTTCTCCTGATGCCCGTCTGCATTAAAATGAGTTCCAGCTATCAGGGCTTGAAATTAGGTGTGTTTGTTATCGTAACTGAAATGAGGTAGTCTGAAAAGTTTTGGATGGGTATCGTTGTCATATTATGTTGAATGAAACTTGCTATACATTGACTTCCTGGTAGTTGTTATAGTAGGAATCGAAACTTAACCTGCTTTACTTTTGCTTGTAACAGGATATGTGACCCCACTTTGACATGGTCGGTGAATTCAATCCAGTAGACAAAAAGAAGTAGAATCAGATTGGGAGGGGAATCATTTCTGTTCCACCATCATTTTGAATAATTTATTTGTAACTACAAACAAAGAGAGGTAAATTGTGACATGGCAATTCATGCACTTTTCAATCTTTAGTTACTGTTCCAAATTAGGTTTTGGATATCCATTTTGTATCAAGTGATATCTTCATCATTATGGGAGGCTCCTCAAATTGGCTGAGTGCTTTTACTTTGGTGCTTAGTGGAGCAAAGATTTTGTATCTAAATGGCTGTTATTGTACTCTTTCTCTTAGGTAAACTCATTAGCCGATAGTTGGCACTTGTGCATGTCAACCTTTTCATCTGTACCTGAAATTTTCCTTGGTAGATATTTGGTTCCTTGTACTGAGGGCCAACAACTAAAACAAGTGTCAGGTAAGGTTATTTGGATTTGGAATTAGCTGTTGATCTGCTTTTTTAGCTGTAACCAAACCACAACGTTTGCTTGTTATCATCATTCAGGGACATTATTTGAAATATAACCAACAACCTTGAACCTACTTATTATCAGACTCCAATTATGCACCTCAGGTGATCATTCCTAATTGTACAATGATTTCGTATACCATCTCACTTCAAGCAATGCTAATCTCCACCAAGTGAATTTGGCAGCATGTGGAGCTCATTGGTCATTTCTATTTATAATTAGTACCAAAAATCTTTGTAAAAGGAGCGAGGCGTCAGCTCCGAACTTCATGATATTGTTCTCCGTCGATCCGAGGAAACAAACAATCAGAGACTACGCGAGGAGACGATGTCTCTTCTTCTTTCTCCCGAACTTCTATTAAGAACTATGGTACGATCTCTGGATGTGGGAGCGACCATACGGCAAACTGTTGTCCAAAACCAGTCCCCACTAGAGTTATGATGTGCACGACCGTCCTTGGCCTGGCTCCCCCCCACAAACTATTACCGATTTCAGGCATTGGATATGCACGTCATAAATGAGAAAGGACTGCCATGAATTTAGCCCTTTCTCATTACTTTATTTCAAAAATCAATTCATATGCAAGTCATAACTAGCGGAGGACCCCTCATAGAGGAATGTAAAAAATATGACCGTTGTCTAACGTTCTAATTTCTAAATTTTAAAATCTCAGCTTTCCTTTTAGTTACCGTTATCTCATCAACCCAAAGCATCCGACCTTTCTTCTACTTACCCACCTTATCTCTATACAAAACCTAGAAATTTTCCAGAGAGGAGAATATAAAAAATTAGGGTTTCAAGAAAAACCCAAATAGAATTCTTATCCAATCTGGGTTCTGTTTTTCCTATAATTCTTCTTCGCTGTAATTCTATCTAATTCTTGATTCAATTGATCAAATTGAGGTTGATTGATTCACCAAGATGGCAGCATTAGCTTCAGGGATTCTATTGAAGCTACTCAATGGGATGAATACAGGTCTTAAACCGACAAGTGAACATAGAAGTTCATTATTACAGGTAACAGATATTGTACCAGCTGATCTTGATGAGAAAAATCTTTTACCTAAACATGGTTTTTATATTAAAGTATCTGATTCATCGCATTCGATATATGTTAGTCTTCCGTTCGAGCAAGATGATCTTGTATTGAGTAATAAGATGCAATTAGGTCAATTTATATATGTAGATAGATTAGAACCAGGATCACCTGTACCTGTAATCAAAGGTACGAAACCAATACCAGGTCGCCACCCATTTATGGGAACTCCTGAACCAATAATGAGTTTAAGAGGTAATGGACCTAAAAGAAGTTCTTGGGGCACACCACAAATTGGGGATGAACCTGTTCCCTCTTCTCCGATGGTTGTTAAACCGGTACCGTTTGATTTTCCGGCTACGCCTGTTAAAGAACGAAGTGCAATGAAAGTAGGACTTAGTTTTCCGAATTCCCCGATGAGTAGAAGCAGATATGCAGTTAAGGATGTGAATTCTAGCTCAGTTTTGAGATCTTCGATGGGCGGTGGTCTTTTGTCAAAGATGGTTAGAGGAGAAAGCCCTATCATGGTTAGGAGGAGTTGTGTTGCTCCTTCATCTACGTCAAAGCTTCCGAGGAGCAAGAGTGTTTGCGAACGAGAACCCAGGATCCCAAGAAGTCCATTCAATCCCATTGTAGGTACATTCTTCTTTTTAAGATTATAAATTTGCTGAACAGTTGCTTAGGAGATGAAATTTACTTAGTTTATTTGAATTGTAGGAAAAGAGAAGTGTAACACCCCCACCCAGATTAAGAAGAAGTACCAGAATAGGAACATCTATCAATTTTGCTACGGATGGGAAGAATTCAGTGAACTCCAGTTCCGTCAATCGTGCTGTGGATGCACAGAATTTGGTGAACTCCACCAAATCACAGTCTCAGTACACTAATCCAACTGCCTCAAAGAATAATGCAAATACCAATTTCCTGATGTCATTACCTGGAAAGCTATGTTTGCTTGGAAAGGTAATGTCAACGTGTTTTTCGATATTTGTTTTTGCTTTAGATTGTAGTATGCTCCCCATTGTCAGCACGTTTGACTTTACAATTTTATGCAGGAAGCAGTACAACAAAGGGATACAACACAGAAAGCTGCTTTACAAGCATTAAGAGATGCTTCAGCAACCGAGACCGTAGTTCGGGCTCTCAAGTAGGGACTAAATATATCTTTTACTTTGTGGACGAGAGATGATTCGTAACATTCACATATAGATTTTCTGATAATAAATTGTGGGTCAATTGCAGGATATTTTCAGATTTGAGCAGAACAGCTAAACCAGATGCACCGTCTAACTGTTTTGATCAATTTTTGGACTTCCATTTTCATATTACTCAATCAGTAACTGATATGGAATCTATTCATGCTGCTACTACAGCGGCTCAAAGAAACACTGATAACCAGATAAAGTCAGAAGAAGAAGAAGAAGAAGAAGAAGAAGAAGAAGAAGAAGAAGAAGAAGAAGAAGAATCTGTCTTACACGAAATAATGCGTAACTCAATTGATTTGAACTCATCCAAGAGAAGATTATCATTACATAAGTCGGCTACACCCACCTTAGAGAAAAGTGATATGAAGACAAACATTTTGAAGCAGCTAGAATCAAATGTGAACCAGAGGAAGACTTCTGAGAAAAAGGTGGTGGTAACAACAACTCCGACTGGAAAGGAACGGGTCGAAACAGAGAATGATGAGAACCAGAAACCAACTCAAAGCAGCTTCTGCAATGCAATCAAACTGGGAAAAAAGATTGAAAAAGAAGCAGGAAAGTGGTTTATGAACTTTTTGGAGGAAGCATTGGAAACTGGTTTGAAAAAACAAAAAGGAAGTACAGTGAATGATGCTCAAAAAGTTCCTCAGTCTCTCATGATCAAGGTTATTAACTGGGTAGAAGTAAATCAGTATGACTCCAATAAGAAGCCTCTTCACCCCAAGGCAGCACAGATTACTCGAAAGTTGAGAATCAAAGTGAAAAATCCTGAAAAAGTTTAAGTACCTTTTCTGAGATTGGTTGTATCATATTGGGGGGCTTGCTTAATGATTGGTTTAGTAGTGTTGTGTGGTTTGTTTGATTCTCTGATTCTTTAAAGGTTGTCGACCCTTTGAGAGTGCCTTTCTAAGTTTAACTTATTTTTGTGATGTATAAGCTTTTTTATACAATGAAAATGAAGGTCAGTTTCTTTAACGAATGAATTAGAACTTGTATATCTTGCTTTGTGTGATAAATTCTATGATTATACTTCAAGCATAATGTTTCCAGAAGACTGAAAAAACTACACAGATCAACAAATGATTTGGAGCATTTAGCTATATCTTGACCATGAGACTACCTCTGTAGATTGTTATGGAGACTATTTATCCTGTGGTAGAACAACATAAAGATATGAGTAGGGCTTTTAGCACAATGTTGCATCCTCATAAACAAGTACTCGTATAACATAGAAATCGTGTGTTTACAAGCTCATAGAAAAATGAAACACATAATGTCAAGTAACAACTTCAGTCTTTCTCGTAGGCGAACAAAGTTGAAGGGGTTTACTACAACTTACAAGAAAAAGGGGATAAAAACTAGCTGTTTCTATTGTTCATTATTCTGTTGTAGGAACTTTAGATCCTTCATTTGTTGTTGTACAGCGTCTTTAGCCAAAAACTTTGGCTCTTTATAATTGATTTCTTCACCTTCAGCAACCCTCTTTGCCTTTTCTGTAACAATTCTGTCTATTTCAGGTTGTCCTACACTAGGAAAAACACAATTCAGAATGACGCGGAGTAGTCTCTCATCGTCTTCTTCTATAGGGTCTCTACCAGCAAAACAACACACATAGATGGCTTCAAGTGCTTTCTCCGCTCTATCCACCATTGGTATAGCAGGATTTTGGATCTTCATCTTTGCTCGCCTCTGCAATTGTAATCAATTTCGTTAAGCATCATATACATTAAAACTCAATCAAACTAAAGAAGGGGAGTTTTCGTGGTGTATGAATTAGAAGCGAAAGAAACCATGCCTCACAAAAACATAGTTTGTCACTGCAGTAAATGCTAGAAATCAAGATTCCACATTCTACTAGTGTCAAAACAATATGGGAAACATTGCTCTAAAGAATTCCATGAGGATCACTAACCTCTCTTGCTTCATTCATTATGGCCACAAAAGTCTCCTCTTCAAATTCTATGTCATCAGAAAGACTAAGCCTTGCAACCCCCTCAAGAATTTCTTCGGATTTCAAAAGACCAGCACCAACCGCAGCCAACCAACAACAATGTAGGACATATATTGGATTCCCAACCTAACCAGAAGAGCAAAAAGTGAATATCTTAATATATAAAGCTTCAAAAGAATGCGGCCAACGAGCACTTGTCACCTTTAGTACTTGCAATTGTGAAGCTGAAGTTTCCGATTTTCAATGTGAAAATAAGTTACCAATGCACACTGAAATAAGGTTTCTCCTTGAGAAGATTGCATGAATACTATTTCAATTTCCTAGTCCCTAGTCCAAAGAATGCCAAAGATATATTCATGAACAAATAATTAAGAAAACTTAACTAGATAAAGATCCCGATAAGGAAAAGATTCAATCAATTACCTTTCCCCGGCGATCCTGGAACTCGTAAAAAGCTCTGGAGTCCACTATACTACATTTCTTTCCAACGCGTCTACGAAATTCCGCAAAGTCTATAATGTCACCACCAACACCACCTTCATCAATAAGAATTCTAGCAGCAAGACCAATAATAGGAAGAGAACCTAAAATTCTACCAGCAATACCAGAGATAGTATTAGGGTTTTCCATATAAGACTTAACAGATAAAACTCCATTAGTGTTACTACTATTCCTAACTCTACAACTACTTGGGTCCGAATGATTTTTGTAGTTAAGGTGGAAATGTAATAAAGTGGGTTTTGATTTAGTTGTTGAGTAGTAATTAAGGTTAGCTTGAATCCTAGAGTTTACAGTTTGGTGATGTACTTTGGATTGGAGAAGTGAAGATGAAGATGAGGTTGTAGATGTCACCACAACCATGGCTGAAATGGAAGTTCAAAAATCTGGTTTCAGTTAACACAAGCTCTCCGCTCTTTAAAATGTGTGGCCATAGTTATATCTGAGTGGGTCCCGTATCTAAGGGATATCATTTGGATTCGGCCTCTATACGGCCTGTTGCTATATATTGTCTTATACAAGAACGTCGGGCACGCGCGTGCGATGAGCATATTTGACGAAGTTAGCAATAATTCTACACGTCGACAGGAAAGCTAAATCAAGAATTGGCCGCGGTTCAACAGTGAACACCCCTCCATGGTCCATACATGCAAGGGCACCCGCACCCAATTGTCTCCCACCCCTAGTTAGCAATTCGGGATTCGGCAAACGTACGGAACGGCAAACGTACGAGTATTATACGGTTTTGTAAAATCCAGATTCGTTCCAAAATTCGGTCAACGGGACGTGATTCGTCAGTAATTCGGAACGGCATACGTACGTGTATAATTCGATTTATAAATGTGAGTTCGGCTCTGAAAATTCGGTATCTATATATAACAAATAATTTGTATTTATAAGGTCAATCACCAATTTTTATGCATATGTGTGAGTTATTTAAAGAAAAAATAAACTTAATATGATGATATTAATAATATATACAACATTAGTTATCCAAAAGGACGTCGTATGGTGGTTTAGATGCTTGGTTAGTGAGTTTGAGATCTCTCTCACCTTCACCTTCAAATCTCTTCAGTCGTTTTTGTTTCATAAAAATTACAACACGTCTAATATTCGGTCGTGTATGCTCGGAAGGCAGTAAAGCCCAAAAAGTGGAGTCTTTGAAAAGTAAAAGCTAAAGAATTTATGGCGAATTAAGCGGACGTATCATTCGGAATACGTAAAATTCGTGAACGGTTCGGAATAATCCGGGAATGACACATAATACGCGATTTGGGTTCGGAGTTGCAAACGTACGCGAACAAGACGGTAAAATTCGTGATACGGAAAAATTAAAATTCGCGAACTTACTAACTAAGCTCCCACCACGTGATGGAATATTTAATAGAAAAGGGGGCATTTTCGTAATATATTATGGCTGGATGTAAACCCTATGGCTATGCCTCTTATAAAGTTATAATCTTCTGAAACCCTCTCATTACTCTCTTCCTCGTCTTAGTCTCGACTATCCTATCATCTAACAAAAAAAATGGAAGCGTACATACGGAGGATATTAGTGGGCTAATTAAGTTCAAAATTTCTTCTCATCTGAAAAGCTTCTTTTTCCTCTTTTTATGGCTGATTCCATGGTTAATATATATAGTGTATATACAGGTCGGGATGAAGCAAACGACACAAAACTTGACATTTTAGCTTGTGCTCCTATAACATCGGCTGGAACATCCGAGAATCATCTTCAAATTGATTTGTGCTCCTGTAATCAGTCAAAGTTTAGCTTGTGCTGCTGTACAGCCAATTTCAGTTTGTTCTATTATAATCAAATCAAATTTGATCAAGTCCTTTAAATTGATCAAGAATTTTGAACTTCTAATTGATACGTCTCACCTATATTCATCTTTCATTAGTTTGATTTGATTAAATTTCATGCATCTGAAAAGAAAAAATTGAAATTTAATTTTGTTCGGAACTTCATATCATCAAAGAATTTATGATTAACATTTTACCCTCCAATAATTTTTTCTCATTCGATTCAGTGGTGTAAATGTAGGGGCAAAACAGTCCTAAAATTACAGCTTCATTTTTGCTACAGTAAGGGTAGTTCCCTTTATATAATACAATAGATAAATTTATAAGCACTACCATACTTTTTGACTTCCATTACTCTGTAACCCTTGGACCATGTGGCTGTCTTTTTGGGACTACTAAGAGCTAGTCCGGGGGTGGACAAATGGGCAGATTCCCCGTTTTCACTCCACGGTGGGACTGCCAAATTAGTAAAATGGATGGATAAATCCTTAAATATAAGGGTTTGTTCATCGCGTCTCGGGGTTGTGTCCAGCATTCCAATCTGAGACGACCGCATTACATTGAGTCGGTCGGCTTTAACTGGGCTGAGGCTCGTCTTACTGAGACGAGCGGCCTATAATGAGCTGATAGCGGCTAATCCCATCCAACAGTTCTCATTCCATTTTCTATAACTTCAACCAGTTTCAACAAAACCACACCTTCTCTATTTTTTACACCCACAAGTTCTTATTATTTCATTTCAATCTTAATATTTCAATCTCAAAATTTGTCGGGAAAAATTCCCCAAAAGATGGTTCCCGGAGTTTGTGATCCTAAGTATATTCAAGAAGAGGATTTAGCTCGTTGTACAACTTATATTTTTCAAACAAGAGAAAATATTCATAGTGATAGGATTTTCTCGCAAACGACTTTTAGGAAAAATGTTTATGCAATGTTCGTTGCACAAATGAGGAACCTGAAAAACCGTGATGCTTATAATTTGTCTGCTTGTTTTCAAGAAATTACTCATGTTGTCAACTGACTTCTCGGTCTGCTGATGCAAACTAGCCGAAATAGCTTTAAAAGTGGAATTGAAAATTAACTGATCCAAGGAACTCTAGCAGTACGCAGCAAACTTACAACAAACCTTTTCGTTTCTCAGCTTGTTTCAATATCGTTAGAGATCTTCACAAGTTCACCCCCTTCTGCCTTTTGGATACTTCACAAGCTGCTCCACAAGCCGCTCCATGAATGAGGATGTTAATTACCTCAGTTTTGTAATTTACTGGTAACTAAGTCTTATGTAATTTTATTTAATCTAATGTACTTTGATTCAAAATAAGAAATGTTCAAATTTTTTATGATACTACATTGATGGTGCAAATACAAAGATATTTCCATCAATTAAAAACATGACAACATAGTGATAGAGGAATCAGTTCATATACTTAAACAAGCTACTCCAACTTAAAACACATTGAACATTTCCAAAAGTGTTTTTCATACGTGTCTTCTTTATGCAATTGCATAAAATATTTGCATAAAATACGTGTTGTAAACTTTACTTCTCCGCGGTGGTCGTTCCGTGACTTCTTCAACTTGGCTTTTAAATTTCAAGTTTTTGCACAGTGCTGCTACATTTTCATCTTCTTGCTCCTTCATAATATCCACTAGCATTCGTGGTTCTTCACGACAGTTAGGATCTTGACATTGAAAATATCCGAGCTTTTCTGAATGTGATTTAATGACCATTTTGTTAGCTGAATAACCTACTTGTGGACACTAAGAATACATCCAAGGGTATTGCGTCAGATTATAATGGACAAATCTCATTCGCTTGCCCACATAATACTTTATTTTCCTTTGATTTTAGAATACTTGATGTTGGTTGAAAAGTTATAGGTTGAAAACATTTTTGGTTGAGAATATTTTTGGTTCAGAGTGTTTTTTATTCAAAATGAATGTTTGTGGTTGTGTTTGGAAAATATTGGTCGCAACATATGATTTATAAAAGGAAAAATATAACCGTCATAATAAAGCCGCTATAAGTAGAGACGAGCAGCGTCTGACACGAAGACGATCGGCCTAGTTTGAGCCAACAACGACTAGTCCCATCCAATGACTCTTATTTCACTCCCTATAAATTCAATCAATTTTCAACTCCAAAATCACACCTTCTACACCCACAAATCCTTATAATTTCACTTCAATCTTAATCTTTTATTCTGAAACTCCTGATCTCTCAATTTGTATAAAAATATCTTTAAAAAATGCCTGCTAGAGTTTTTGGTCCTAAATATACTCAAGAAGGGGAGTTAGATATTTGTAAATCCTATATTTTTCATATTCAAGGACATATTATTAGTGATCAAGTCATGTCGTCGCATATATCTTTTTGACAAAATATTTTCACAATGTTCGTTTCAGAAATGGGGAACCCCGGAAACCGTGATGCTCATGGATGGTCATGTCATTATCAAGCAATGAATCATGCAATCACCCAATTTCTCAGATAATGCAAACTAATCAAAATAGATTTAGCGGTGAAACTTAAATAGATTTACCGGTGAAACTGATCCAAATAACTCTATCATTATGGCAGAAAACTAACGACAAATCTTTTCTTTACGAAGCTTGTTTCAATATCCTTAAATATCATTCATTTTAATCACATCTAGACTACACCCAAATAGCTCTCCCTCTCTTTACTATGAAAGAAGATATCACTCTTATTCGATGTTGACTACATATTGTAATGAGAAATATGACTAGCTAGTATTTATGGGAAAGTGTGTTCCAAAGGTGTGTAGCGTTGCTAATGAAAATTAAAGAACCAGAAAGAACCATAAACTAAGACTTTCATTCAACAATAAATATGTCAGAAGTTATACAGAAGTTTTGTGGATGGTTCTCGAGGATAATCCTGGAATGTCCAACGAAGAACTAGTGAGTATATTCACAACTTGGTCTTCAATTTTAACAATTCCATCATAGTTTAATTAAAATCGTATTAAATTTTATCTATTATTCAGAAAACCATGGCTCATGCCCAAATTGTTGAAGAAAACGGAAAAGAATTTAAGCATTTCGAGTGCTATAAACTTTTTAAGTTGTATGCTTTTGGGTTTAATCCATTTTAATTATTTTAATACAACGTCGTTTGATGTTATTGTTGATGCATATTACTTTATATGGAAGCCGAAATATCGTTTAGTATAAAATGGAAGTCTAATTTAAGGTCTAAACGTTTACATTTATTAATATTACTGCCTATTCTTTTAACATATAAACCTATATAATAAATTAATTTAAGATCTTAATATGATTTTAATAAAAGTATAGTATAATTTTTGGCCTCCTGGTTCTCTTTATTTGACGTATGTTCCATTCAACGTGCTCTTGAACATGTTTTCTTTGGTTTTTGAAACTTCGGTTGTTGACTTTCCAAACTAGAGCGTTTTTTTTTTCATTTTTGCAGAACATTTTTTTGGATTAACTTCTAAAATTTGCACAACTTTTTCCTTTTTACCAATTTCATTTTTTTAAAATCACCGCATATCTTACTTACAGCAGATTCAAGTTTGGCTTCGCAAAAAAAGTGAAATAGATTTACGAGACATTTCAAGAAAAGGATTTTTAATGGAAAAAATTCAAGAGAAGATTGAATTTTGGTGTGAGTCGAATGTTTCAAAAATGTGTTCATTTATATGGGAAAAAATAATCGTTGTAAATTCGAACGTTATCGTCCCAACTTGGGACGACTGTCCTTACATGAGCCGAGGCTCGTCTCATGATGGCACATTTGTATCATTCTGCCTCGGTATTCCATTTCCTCACCGTCTAAAATTTGGTTTGTCTATCCACTTGACACAACAGATCAACTGATTTACCTAGACCTACTGGAGTTGCTCTAGCCACTTGTCTGAGGAGATAACATATCCTCCAATTAGGGAAAAATAAAAGAAAAGAAAAAACTTTTCTCCATTAACCTTAGCCTTCTAGTTTGACCTCGTTAGGATTTTGACTACTTCTAAACAATTTTTATTTTTCAAATCCAGCTTCTCTCGTCTCGTGTAGCTTAGCTATTTTTTATATAATTTTCTTAATTGTCATTAACTTTATTTAATTTAGTTTTGTCTATTATTCAAATGATGCATTAATTATTATCTCTGTATTCGAGTTTCAAGTTTAGCAATTCCAACACGAATATTCAATGATTAATAGTAAAAATTAATATTAAGTTTACCTTTTCAAGGTGATTGATGCAGTTCTTCTCTCAGTTAGCTCTGCGAGACTGTTTATGTTTCTTCATAACTTCAGTTGCCTCATGTGAATGATAAAAAAAAATGAGGTAGGTTTAAAGAGGTAAAGATGGCATGAGTGCAGAACGTTGATTACGACAGATCTTGCATAAACCAAGATAATGTCCATTCAGAATTTTTTTTTGTTGTCCCACTGATATAACATATTTGATCTGCAAATCTGTGATGTCATCTAACCCAAGTTTCAACCCTATTTATAACTCACTGAATTTTTAGTATTAAAAAATGTTCAGCTGTATTTTCAAGAGAAATCCCAATAAATTTAAGTTGTCGTCTATATACTGTCAAACTGTTTTTATTTACGGAAAAAATCACTCTCGATCTTTAAACTGCTTATAAAGGGAGTAAAAGGTCCACATCATAACGAAAGATAAATCTTCATCTTCTTATCAACTAGTTCTTTTTTCGGAAATGATATTCACACCTCCATTTAGAGCTATATTCACAGCTTAAACGCTAGGTGTTGTAAGAGTATTGGTTCATGACTTTCAGCCAGGACCCACCGCTGGATAAAAAGGTTCACCATTTTAGAGATGTGGGATTTAGATGTCCTGAACTGTGAGTAGTATGGTGTTTTTGTGCTGTGAATAGCACCACCGTTCTTTTTTTATACTGAAAAGCTTATAGGAGTAAGCAAAGCTCAAGTCTATGAACGTAAAAAGAAAAAAAACAAAAGAAAGTTACATTCGGACCAACAAAACATTAAAAACAAATTAGTCATGCGAATTCTTAACAAATAAGATAATTTCTTTGAAAGCACTTGTGATTAAATTCTTTATCACTGAGTTAAAAAAAAAAAACTTATTTAAAAACTTATTTTGAGCATTAGCTTTATTGTGTGCATATACAATTTAATAAGCATTAGTGAATTAACTATTAATTAATAGGTGTCCATGACCATTCTTCTTCGCAAAGAAAGAAAGAAAAATAGTGTTAAATTAAATTACTTAAACACCTATAATTACCTAAAATCTGAGAGAGGCTCGAAGCGGAATTCTAGAGTTTCTGAAAGTGAGTTACGGGAGGTTCAACACGAACAGTCTCTGCCTAAATCGCGCACAATGGCCGTTCAAAGGCTGCTTCAGTCACGGGGAAGAGGTTTATGGCTGGTCTTAGGGAGGGAAGCAGATGAAGAGAGAGATCAGAGAATTCTAGGGTTTGAAGAAGAATTACTCTGAGAGGTTATGAGAAAGATCTATCTTAGCTCGGAGAAATAGATGACATGTTTATAGCTGAATTCTCTAATCTCAGGTCGGTTAAGATAAGGATTGCTTGTCGTGCCGTGTGGAGCAATTCTCCCGTCTCTTCAGGAATAGATAGAGATAAACTAGGTTGACTTTATCTCATTATTCCACCGCCTTTACTCTCTTCTGTGGGGAGAAATATGTCGGATATTTCTCACACGTGTCGTAGACTGATAGACACATTTTTGTGTCCGATTTGTCTCGATTCTATATATTGTTAGGGATCATTTTTGTACTTATTATGGTGTTTTATTTATTTGTAGGTATTTTTGGCTAATAAACATTTTTGGAAAAATAAGATTTTGCAGCGAAATTGGCTCGAAAAGTGTTTTTTGCGTTCATGGGAGGACATTTGCTATTCGGGCTCTCACTTTGGATAAGGGGTAACCTAATTGCTAAGGGGCATCCCATTCCCAGGCAGTTGCTAATCGCACCCCTACTCTGGATAAGGGGCAACCATCTTCAACATTCAAAAATCAGGTTTTGGCGGAAAAAAAGTGTAGTTAAAGAGCAGTTTTGGCAATCATGTGTTGGAGGAGTTTGAGGTCGATTAAACCTATGATTTTCATAGGATAGACTCCTTATGGGTCTAGGAATCTGATATGGGTGTTTAAATCGATTAGATTGGGCTCAAACGACGGATTTTTCTCACAATAAGAAAATATGGAAAGTCACGTGTGTGACCTGTTTTAGGAAATTTTAGAGAGATTAAAACGCTGTAAAGCTTCCCAAAAATTTGTATCTATCTAAGGAAGAGTTTAGAATAAAAAGGAAAGCTTAGAAACGCGTAGAAATCCTAAAACAAGAAATTGTCGCAACTTGGTCGTGAAGAGAAGGAAAGAGAATTTGGAAGATTTGGGAGAGATTTAATCGGTGTTTTTGATATAAATAGATGTCTTGGGTCATATAGAAGAGGTGTCGAGAGTTTGGGAACCTAAGGAGAGCCAGAGAAGAAGAAATCAGGGCTTTACCAAACTCTGTTTCTGCTGCTGCTGCTGTTGAAGAAGAAGAACAGCTGAAGAACATTGACCCACGGTAGACAGTCGCAGAAAAGTGTCACTGTTTAACAGCTGAAGAACATTAAGCTGTTCAGGGCAGTCTGTTTCAGGGCAGTCTTAAATCAGCGACAAAGCAACAGTTTTTCTGTAACAGTTCCATTGTAATAGCTGTTTTGCAACACCAATATACTGTTGCAAACAATCTGTGTTATTAATTTTCACTCTTTTAATCATCTTTTGAGAAACAAACACATATTTTGAGATCATGATTAATATGAGGAGCTAAACCACAACATTGGGATGACGGAGGAAGCCATATTTCATACGTGTGGTAATTATATTTAATTCTTTTTATGATTTTTCTTAATTAGTTGTGAAGTCGTATGATGATGTATGCTTGGTCTAAGTGCTTTTGATGCATCATGCTAGCGATTTACAGTTAATCTTTTTAAAATCTACCCTGGAAAAGAATTAGAGTCAATAAACAAGAGCTATAATTGTCTAAGTATTGATTTTTGAACCACATGGTATGAGGTTTGGTGGAATCCTGAGTCTCGGTAATCTCTCGACATTGTGACAAACCTTGTGTATATATTTTCTTTATTTTTATTGTTTTCTATTATTAAGTCTGAAATTGAGTCTACACAAGTCCGGTTGAACGAACTTTATTTACCACTTAAAAAACTACATCAGTTTTGGCGCCGCCGGCGCGGATTTCTATTTAGATTTGTTTTAGGTTTATTTTTATTTTATTTTATTTTTTGTTCTTTTTTACGCGTTTTGGTATTTTTCGATTCTTTTCAGATTTGGACCGAAGCTACAAGGAAAGAAAAGTACTATAAAAGGAAAGCATCGCCATAGAAGGAAAGAAAAGAGGAATCTGAAAGGAGTGAAGAAGAAGATTTTGTATATAGTTATTTTTTTATTTTTAGAAACTGTAAATATGATTTTATTTTTGTAATTTTTCTTTTCCTTTTTGGACATTTTTATTTTTGGACTGGACATTTTTATTTTTAAACCCTAAGGAAGGGTTAAAATTAAATATAAACTGTTTTGCAGGGAAGGACGACAGTTACGATACTGTCTCGGCCCCTCGGGTTCGTACACTGACATAGGAGTCGGTGGCCTGAGTCGACTTCAACGGTTCATCGCCCGTCTGGTACGGGAGGTAAGACTCTATCCACCCACGAATCCCCTGTCAGTGGGTTTTATTTTGTGTGACAACTCACACCCTGCAGTAGAATGTCAAACTGGTATTACAATAGCCAATACAACGAATATCCGACTGAGTTTGAAAATGAACGTTACTACTTTGACCATAGTGTGAATAGTGGTTGGGAACATCAACCTTTTGAAGATTATGGTCCATACCATGGTGAGCCCAATTACTATCCACATACGCACCGGTCATATGAGCAAAATTCTTATATTTCTCCTTTAGAAGAGTCTCTCAGGAAATTAGAAGAGTCGACACGTAGGATAGCTGAGATGAATAACTTAGTTTATGACGAAAGAAAACTTTGTATAGAGGAATCCCTCAAGCTGATAGCTGAGACGAACGAAAAAATTGCTCGAAATAATCTTAATTTTCAATACAGTGTCTCCAATAATACCCTTGAAAATGAGGATAGTTATTTGCATAAACAGGATGACGGGGACATAATTGGTAACACTACTTGGTATTTAGATGAGGTTCAACCATTTTCATGTTATTATAATGATTATGATGAGGATAGTGTTGATGAAGAATTTAGAATAAATAGGCATAGTGATCAGGAATTTGCTACTCCAACTGAGCTTAATAATAATATTATTTCTAGTTCAAATCCAAATAATTTTAATAATTATTCACCTATTCAAAAGGAAGAGGATTTGACTAGAGATACCCCCGTTTTAGACGATGTAGTATTTCCTTTTGATTACGAAGCTAATAATGGTTTAGAGGAACGAGTATATTTTGAGTCTAGCGATTTAGAAACAATAGACTTAGAAAAAGATAATGAACTCGTCGAGATGAGTGAGGATGTACCCGACTTAGAAGAATCAATTGACCATTTTCATGAATTAGATGACCTTGAAATTAGGAAAGTGGTGACTAGTCTTTCTAGAGACACTGAAAACTCTAAGTTTGGGGGTGATTATCATTCTCCATGTGATTTAACTCTTAGAAAGGTCCCTCACTTGGGACTTGACATATGTGCCTCAACCATTTTACAAGATTATCTTCATACACGTTTTCCTGAACCTAGTGATGTCCACAAGAAATTTCAGTTATTAGAAACCCATCCTCTGGTTGATGCGGTTTACCCAGGCTATGCTACCCAGATTGACTTTGTTTTCCCACCAAATATTTTTCTTCCAAATGTGGGAATGTTTGATTTTCAAATGCGTCGAATATTAAGTTTTGAGACTAAACCTAATTACTTTAGGAGATTAGAGTCGACATACTTGTTTAAGGAAGATCACCACTCTCATTGTGGTCAGCTGTGTAAGTCAAATCTGATTGACTTAGAGGATCCTCAATTATTCAGGTTATTATTATGTGCTTCTAAGTTTTTATTTGAGTTTTTCCAGACTCTAGAACCTGAACATTTGGATCTAACCTATGAGGAAATTCAATCCATGAAAATATTTTATTTGGACCCAGTTATATATCCTGAACCTGAACCACAACTAGATGTAGCTGCCTTAAACAGGAAACTAGACAAGGGTGTGCTTTATTTGTTCATTTTCTTGGCATGTTGCGGAATCCTTTTACTTGTGATAGCTCTATTTGGTTTTGATGACCCATAGATATTTCGGCTATTACTTTATGATTTTATAAGGTGACTAATCCTTCTTAGTCTGGCTGAAGACATTAAACTTAGCACTTCTTGGGAGGTAACCCATTCTCATACAACACGATAATATCTTTCCTTATCTCTTTTGCTTCAAATGGTAACAATTTTTCCTTGTTCATGCTTTTAATTTGATCTTTAGAACATTGAGGACAATGTTAGATTTAAGTTTGGGGGTATAGGAGAAACTTTTTAGTTGCACAATTAAACTCCAGAGCCTAGAAATTTATGCTTATTAAGGATGGCACTAACCAATCTAAGTGGATGGAAGAATTTTGGTTGTAAGAGTTGAGGAACCAATCTGACTAGATGGCAACATCTAAGTCTATTCATAAAAGCACAGAGCTCAGGTGTTAGAAATAACATGATAGTTTCACCATATCTCGTTGAGTCCTTTTCACTTCTGTTTTTATTTTGTTTTGTTTTTAAACTATGTTTCTCTAAGTGATTAGGTGGGGCTCACGATTCAAGTTGTTACCAATGCTAGGGTGAATTAGAGTGATTGAGATACAAAAAAAAAAAGAAATTGAGACCAGACCATCAGACCAACTGGAATAAATTCAATAAAGTCGACCACTGGAACCCTTGTATATGCCAGTGTGTTGATATTAGTCAGACTAGTATCTCAGTCCATTAGGATAGGTTCATTTTGGCGGAGGCCTTCAGACAGATATGAGAAACACCGTTCACCTAGTAAACATCAAAACCATCTATGTTTTTCTATATCCATCTTCTTGATCTATCCATGTGATTAGTTTTGACTCCGGATATTGATGTCCATAGTGCGACTATTTGAGTAGAGCTCTGTCACTTCATATGAATTTTAGTATGCTTGAGTGCAAACTCGTGTACAACAATTGGAATTTCGCATCAGGGTACTTCCTCCTGTAGTCAATAAGTATGCCAACCAAGGAGATTCTTTAGTGCCTTCCAAGGTTCTGTGTAGATAGCTAGGGTCTGGAGTAAAAAGGTTTTGTGGGTATACCTCTGGTAAGCCCTCCGGAGACAACACTCCGCCACTAGGGACACCTAGGGGTTTAAAGGCTTATTGCATACGCTAAAAGCAATCGACGATGCCTGCGACAGTGAGTTAGGATTTTATTTCTATTTTATTTTTGCTCGAGGACTAGCAAATAATAGGTTTGAGGGTATTTGATAGACACATTTTTGTATCCGATTTGTCTCGATTCTATATATTTTTAGGGCTCATTTTTGTACTTATTATGGTGTTTTATTTATTTGTAGGTATTTTTGGCTAATAAACATTTTTGGAAAAATAAGATTTGCGGCGAAATTGGCTCGAAAAGTGTTTTTTGCGTTCATGGGAGGACATTTGCTATTCAGACTCTCACTTTGGATAAGGGGTTACCTAATTACTAAGCGGCATCCCATTTCCAGGCAGTTGCTAATCGCACCCCTACTCTGGATAAGGGGCAACCATCTTCAACATTCAAAAATCAGGTTTTGGCGGAAAAAAAAGTGTAGTTAAAGAGCAGTTCTGGCAATCTTGATTTGGAGGAGTTTGAGGTCGATTAAACCTCTGATTTTCATAGGATAGACTCCTTATGGGTCTAGGAATCTGATATGGGTGTTTAAATCGATTAGATTGGGCTCAAACGACGGATTTTTCTCACAATAAGAAAATATGGAAAGTCACGTGTGTGACCTGTTTTAGGGAATTTTAGAGAGATTAAAACGCTGTAAACCTTCCCAAAGATTTGTATCTATCTAAGGAAGAGTTTAGAATAAAAAGGAAAGCTCAGAAACGCGTAGAAATCCTAAAACAAGAAATTGTCGCAACTTGGCCATGAAGAGAAGGAAAGAGATTTTGGAAGATTTGGGAGAGATTTAATCGGTATTTTTGATATAAATAGATGTCTTGGGTCATATAGAAGAGGTGTCGAGAGTTTGGTACCCTAAGGAGATCCAGAGAAGAAGAAATCAGAGCTTTACCAAACTCTGTTTCTGCTGCTGCTGCTGCTGTTGAAGAAGAAGAACAACTGAATAACATTGACCCTCGGTAGACAGTCGCAGAAAAGTGTCACTGTATAACAGCCGAAGAATATTAAGCTGTTCAGGGCAGTCTTAAATCAGCGACAAAGCAACAGTTTTTCTGTAACAGTTCCATTGTAACAGTTGTTTTCCAACACCAATACACTGTTGCAAACAGTCTGTGTTATTAGTTTTCACTCTTTTAATCATCTTTTGAGCAACAAACACATATTTTGAGATCATGATTAATATGAGGAGTTAAACCACAACACTGGGATGACGGAGTAAGCGATATTTCATACGTGTGGTAATTATATTTAATTCTTTTTATGACTTTTTGCATTAATTTAATCGTTTTATGATTTTTCTTAATTAGTTGTGAAGTCGTATGATGATGTATGCTTGGTCTAAGTGCTTTTGATGCATCATGCTAGCGATTTACAGTTAATCTTTTTAAAATCTACCCTGGCAAAGAATTAGAGTCAATAAATAAGAGCTATAATTGTCTAAGAATTGATTTTTGAACCACATGGTATGAGGTTTGGTGGAATCATGAGTCTCAGTAATCTCTCGACATTGTGACAAACCTTGTGTATATATTTTCTTTATTTTTATTGTTTTCTATTATTAAGTCTGAAATTGAGTCTACACAAGTCCGAGTTGAACGAACTTTATTTACCACTTAAAAACTACATCATAGACCGCCAGACCAAAACCCTAATTGATATCCCCCTATTTATGTGAAGCTGAGTAAGCCTTTGTGATGATGTGTTGGGAGAGAAATATTCTCTTTAGCCGAGTTGGCCAAGATAGAGAGATATTCTCTGATTTGTGAGAATGACTAGGATGAGCCACGTGAAAAGGCATGGAGTGCCTCATGAATCATGTGCAGAGTGTGAGAGGAGATGAGGTTGATCTTCCTCTCTTTATGGCCGGTCACATATGTCATGTGGAGACCGTATTATTGCTTGTGGGTCCCTTTGTTGAGCATGCGGAGCTCAAGAGAGCTTATCCACGTTTTTGGATAGATATGTATAATTCAGGCTCAATTTACTAGTCGTGAGTGTGTTTGAGAGACTGAAAAATAGGCTTGAGCCCTAGGTAAGGCGTGTACCTATCTTGGGGAATATCCGTCCCTGTCTGAGATTTCCCGAGAGATTTGAATCTCACTGAGATTTTGCGGAGAGATGTGAATCTCTCTGGGATTGTGAAAAGAGATGTGAATCGCTTTGAGACTTTGTGGAGAGATGTGAATCTCTCCGAGATTTTGAGAAGAGATGTGAATCTCTTTGAGATTTTGTGCTGAGATGTGAATCTCTTCGGGATTTTGAAAAGAGATTTGAATATCTCCGAGATTTTGCAGACAGATTTGAATCTCTCTGAGATTTTGAAGAGAGATTTGAATCTCTCCGAGATTTTGCAGAGAGAAATGAATCCCTCCGAGATTTTGCAGAGAGATTTGAATCTCTCCGAGATTTGGTAGACGAATCAAAATCTCTACGAATATTTTCTTAACAGATCTGAATCTCTCTGTGCTTAGCTGGGACTCGTCTTGGAGAGATAGAAAAGGCGTTGTACGCCCGATTAATGCCTCTGCGAGACTTTGGCTCACTTGTCTTTGACCAGCGTATCTTGCAAAGATATGCTAGGAATCAACTGTGTGTCCATATGATAAGGCCAACAAGACCAGTGTATCTCGAAAGGATGTTATAAGAGTCTTTCGAAAGGGCCTGGAGGCAGAATAACCAGTGTATCTCGCGGGGATGTCCTAGACGTTATTTGGAACCTCAGTAAGTCGAGTCAGAGCCTAGTGCATACATGACCAGCGTATCTCGCGATGATGTACTAGGAATCAGTCCTTGATCTCAAATAGGGTGAATCGTGCTTACAAGAGACATGCATATCTCCGCTCTGGGTCATAAGTCCGCCGAGGACGTCTTTACGCATCTACATAGCCTACATGACCAACAGTTTCTCGTCGAGGATGTATACTAGGAATCATGGCATCACAATCAGTTGCGTCTCGCGAAAACATGATGGAATTGTGGTTGTTCTGGTTCATAAGTCCGCCGAGGACGTTTTACACTCTACAGAACCTACATGACCAGTAGTATCTCGTCGAGGATATGCGTTAGGAGTCACGTCATCATGACCAACAGTGTATCGCGGAGAAGGATACTAGAAATCGTGGCTAAGGATGCCTTGAGGGCCAAGGGCTTAATCTCTCCCGTGAGAGTTGAATTTCGTTTATGGTATTGAAATGACACTTTTGCCCCTTTATCCGAATTTCACCATTTAGAACACCAAAAATGCTAAAAATTCATAGTTAACAGATAATATGACAGAAAACTATGGCAAGTTTCAGAAAGAAAAATGTTGAACTTTTGTAATCTCGAAAGTTCTAAAAACATAAACAGTTGCACCATCATTTTTCTGGTGCAAATTAGTCTTCTTATTATAAAATTGCGAGCACTGGAAGATAGGTATAAACGGATCTATTAATATAAGCAAACACGAAATGCTGGTGGGAATATAGACAAATAATTTTCTCACCTGCCACAAGCAAGTGTTTCATAGTTTCGTTAGAAACTGTAATGCATGTACAAGATTAAAGGAGATCAAAAATATTACAATCATGCATAAAAGCTGTCTTAGCATTTAAGGGAATAAGAGATGGAAAGAAAGTTCAGATAGAAGATAAAACCTTATAGGAAAACCTCGAGAAGGAAATCTCATCATTCAAAATCAACTCTCGCATAATGCAAGTTAGATTTCTCAAGAAATTGCAGATCTCATCAATGAAGAAGATATGAGTTGGAACTTTCAAAACGCTGCTGCTTTGTACTCTCCACATCAAATAGAACTAATCGTAGACATCAGGATTCCAACTCAGGGACAAAACAAGCTGCAATGCTCTCTAACTAAATATGGAGATTTCACTTAAAATGCAACTTACGGGGCCACTTAATATTAAGAATCAAACCATTTCATACTATCAACTTAAGTTCTGGTTGAGCCAATGACACCTAAAGATTCTACACAAATGTCAGATGTTCTTATGGAAGATTGCTTATGATATTATGTCTGTTTCTGCAAGACTTCAGTGCAATATAAGAATTAAGGGTTTTAAATGCTCCCTGTGCAATCAACATTTAGATACAAATGAACATATGTTCTTTTAATGCCATTTTTCCAGGTCATATGGTTTGCTATCTCTAGCATTATATACCATAATTCTATTAATCTGCTTGTGTGCAGGATCGGTTCTCACCTTGGCTTGACAGAGATAACATTATCTTAGGCTTTTGAATCTTGTTGTTATTACTATGTTACACAATTGGAAACCCAGGTGCTACAATTTTTTGAGAACAAAGCCCAAAACCAACTATAGTAGCCCAACAAATCTTTTGATTAAGTCAACGTCATCAGATAAATATTTTTGGCGCAATCTGAATGAATAGTCATCAATATGCATCATATAGGCATATTAGGAAAAATCCTTGGTTTTCACCTACTCATGATTGGTTAGAAAATTAATATAGATACTTCTTTAACTCCTAAAACCAATGATACTGGTTTTGCTACATTGGATACGAACTCTACATGAAACTATGTGGAGGTCATGACCTAAAAATAAGAACCAGAGATTGGTCAAGCTAAAACTCTTGGATTTCTCCAGCCATTAAATGGATAAAACACACAAAGAGATCGAGGATAATTATTGAAGGAGACAGCAGAAAGATTATGGAAGGAGTTCAAAATCCAGAAAAAGCTACAACGAGATGGGAAGGGACGTATCATCAGAGGATGACAGTTGTTAATTAAGAATCTTAGTCAAATCCGAGTCTATTTTAGTTTTAGGCCGAGTAATAGAGCAGCTGTGCAATCGTAGGTCGAGTAATAGAACAACTGATGCTCTTGCTAAATATGCCAGAGTCGATCAATATAACCAAAGGTGCAACACTAATCCTCTTATGTCGTAAGTCCAATCTTGTTAAGTATGAAATGGACATAAAATCTAGTGTTCGGGTGAGTCTCTCCGGCAAGGTAGCAGAATAGCGTGTATCTAGGGCTGCACATGTAACGGGATGATACGGGTTTTTTCCTGGTTCAGTACCCGTACCTCCCTATGATCGTACATGTACCTGTGAAGTACGGGACGGGAGTCGGGACCTATACCCGTTTAACTCGGTACAGGACGAAACCGGTTCTTTATCTGTAGCATGTACACTTTACAATTTGGATTCTCAATATCCTTGACACCCCGGATAACCCTAAACTCATTTCCCAGGTGCAAACTTTTCTCCAGTGCGAGATTTCCCCTCTCAAGCTTTTGATCAGTAAAGACATTCCCACATTACCCTGTATAAATCAACACTTTCCCATCACAAACATCATCTTCATACCCTCCGGACGAAACAATGCTTACCGCGAGAGGTTCCTCAGCCTCTTTAGGAACAAATAATCAATTCCAGCTATAATTGGAGTATGTAATCAAACCAAGCATGTTTCAATCCTGAAATAGAAAATATCTCCAACATCAATTCCCAGAACACTCCCAATCCTCTTCCTCGTATTCGTTCTGAACCCATTACTCATCATTATCGTGCCTGCTTTCAAATCCGGTCGCTGATTGGGTTCACCTGATACAGATGCACTATCCCCTTCTAGTGATGATAACCTAACTTCTTCACTAATTTTGAGTTTCTTGTTTGATTTTGCACTACTGCTCTTTGATTAGAAGATGGTGGTGTGGTGGCTCAGAAGATGGTGGACGACGATGGTCTCTCTTCTCTTCTCTGGGAGGAAAGTCCGAGAGAGGCTCAGAGGGAAAAAGAAGAAGAAAGAAATGAGGAGAAAAGAAACGGATGAGAAATGGAGAATACGATAGAAAAGGGTATAACCCCTGCTATCAATGACCTAGATATAATCCCCAATATCAACAAATATATATCTGCAGTACTACGGGACGGGACGGTTGGTATATGTACTTGTCCCATCTGACCTCGGTTCCGCTGCGGTTCCACGGGACGGGTCCTGTACAGTCCTACGTGTACCTGTTGCTTGGTATATGAAATCTTTTTCTCAAAAAAAAACAAAAAAACTTGGGATAAAAATTAGAACCAAGAAACAAGAACTGGGAATGTAAAATTAACAACATACCAACCCCTCACTGGTCTTTAAAATCTAGGGTTTCTCTAAATTCTTCCCTCTAAAAAACAAATTTCTAAACCCCTCTGATATCTCTATCAATAGCAATGGATCTTTTACAGAACTATACCAAGAGTGATGATGAAGATGAAGAGGAAAAGCAGGTTAATGAAGAAGAAAACCCTCCTTCACCAGATTCATCTCCACCAAGAATTTCTCTTCCATCAAAATCTTCAGCTCCTACCGTGGATGATACAATGCTTGCTTTAACAGTAGCAGGTAAAAATCGAATTCTTAATAAACCTATTGATCCAGTTCAACATGTAGTAGCTTACAATCCAACTTATGATCAACTATGGGCACCGATCTGTGGTCCTGCTCATCCTTATGCAAAGGATGGTCTAGCTCAAGGTATGAGAAATCATAAATTAGGTTTTGTTGAGAACGCAGCAATTGATACATTTGTTTTCGATGAACAATATAATACGTTTCATAAGTATGGTTATGCTGCTGATCCTTCGGGTTCATCCGGAACCAATTATGTTGGTGATTTAGATGCGTTACAGAAAAACGATGGAATTTCTGTTTATAATATTCCTCAATCTAAACAGCGAAAGAGAAAACTCGAGAAAAAGATTGAGCGGCAAGAGGATGAGGCTAATGATGTTGATTTGGATGATGTTAATAATCCTTCATCCGAAAACTGGTTAAAGAAGAATAGACAGAGTCCCTGGGCTGGGAAGAAACAAGGGGTGGAAGTTGAACTTACAGAGGAGCAAAAGAAGTATGCTGAAGAGTATGCGGCGAAAAAGGCTGAGAAGGAGAAGGGAAGTGATAATAAAGGGGAAGTTGTGGCTGAGAAGAGTACATTTCATGGGAAAGAAGAGAAAGATTATCAGGGTAGGTCATGGATTGCACCACCAAAAGATGCAAAAGCGAAAAATGATCAATGTTACATGCCAAAAAGATGGATTCATACTTGGAGTGGTCATACAAAGGGTGTTGCTGCTATTCGGTTCTTTCCGAAACAAGGACATCTGCTACTTTCAGCTGGAATGGATTCAAAGGTTAAGATTTGGGATGTTCACAATTCTGGTAAGTGTATGAGAACATATATGGGGCATGGAAAGGCGGTTCGTGATATATCGTTTTCTAATGATGGGACTAAGTTTTTGAGTGCTGGGTATGATAAGAATATTAAGTATTGGGATACAGAAACTGGGCAGGTGATATCCACTTTTTCAACTGGGAAGGTACCATATGTGGTTAAACAAAATCCTGACGATGATAAACAGAATATTTTACTAGCTGGAATGAGCGATAAGAAGATAGTTCAATGGGATATGAATTCTGGGCAGATCACACAAGAGTATGATCAGCATTTGGGGGCAGTGAATACTATCACATTTGTTGATGATAACCGGAGATTTGTTACGTCAAGTGATGATAAATCTCTTCGAGTGTGGGAATTTGGAATCCCAGTTGTTATTAAGTACATTAGTGAACCTCATATGCACTCAATGCCAGCAATTTCCTTGCACCCAAATTCGAATTGGCTTGCAGCACAGAGCTTGGACAACCAGATTCTTATTTACAGTACAAGGGAGAGGTTTCAGCTTAATAAGAAGAAGAGATTTGCAGGGCACATTGTGGCTGGGTATGCTTGCCAAGTTAATTTCTCACCGGACGGGCAGTATGTTATGTCTGGAGACGGTGAGGGCAAGTGTTGGTTTTGGAATTGGAAGACTTGCAAAGTTTCACGAACTCTGAAGTGTCATGAAGGTGTCTGTATTGGAGTTGAGTGGCACCCATTGGAACAAAGTAAAGTGGCTACTTGTGGCTGGGACGGCATGATCAAATACTGGTACGAATCTCTTTAAATTGAATATATTTATTTATTTGTTTATAATTTGAGAGCCTGAGTTGTAGGATAACATTGACATCCTCTTTTAATCACATTGCCATGCTACTATAACACTGCTGCATCTGTAGAAATGCCTTATTTTATGTTCTATTATTATTACTTTTTGTTGCTTCAAGTAGCCATCACCAGTATGTAGATTTCGTAAGTTCTTCACTGTATTGGAGAAATTTGTGAATACCGTAAGTTTCCCGTCATGGGTATACTGTCATTGTTGCCTTGAGAATTGCTGGTGACTTTCCATCTGCATAGTCGTCTAATAAATGCCCTTATGTAGCTTTATTATGAAATTGTTTGCATCCAGATCATCTCTATAAAATGCTTAGGCTTCTCAGTAGTTGCTATTATTGACACTTGTCCTTTATTATTAGATATTGTGGAATACAGAATCAATCAAGGTGAAACATAGATGAGTCGGTTTACTTTATCTTAATTTGTAATGGATAGTAGTTTACATATCCCACTGAATTTCTTTTCGGAATTCTTAAATTGCACATTCAAGAATGAAGTTTGTAACAACGAACTTTGCAGAAGCTATCTTGTATTTTGTTACTTGTATTTCAGTTCTTGGTGAGTCTTTTCCTACGATTAATGTTTTAGGAAATAGGATCAATAATGGTGCTTGCGACTCCTGACCTGAGAGGCCACATGCTGCAAAAGATTAGAAAAGTCCATCGAAGTTTGTTCTGATTAATTTTATTGTCTCTTGCAAGACGTGGTCTCCACGTTGGGAGGGTTATAATAGGGGTCTTTTGGGCTGGGTGGGGGAATTATTACAGTTGGCTTAGTAACATAGGAACCCATGGTACCAAAAAGAGAATTAAGAGAAAGAGGTGAATCATTCAAAACACTGTATTGCCGTGTTGATCCGTCAATCTGAGGCGCAAGTTAACTCAGCGCGTACTGTTCATCATTCCCAAGATGCCAGATTTCCCAGCAAACCATTGCACTTCCGACTTTGGGAGACCATTTTGTATGGCTCATTCATTCTGAGTCCATTTTGTGAAATCTTTGCTTGATTGGAAAGATCACAATTAAGAAAAAATATTCATCCTTGTATTGTTTTCATGAAATGGACTGTATGAATGAGATATGATCTCCCAAAGCCGGGATAAGCGCAATGGTTCGCAGCTAAAATTCTGGCCTGTTGGTGATGCTGATGCGCAGTTTGTGTGGTTTGGCAAGTAAGCTTGGTAGAACAATGATTCACCTCTTCTTGGATGTTGGTTTATTCTCTTTATGCTACCTTAGACTTTTTCGACGTTCCGAATCCATCCGTATTAATTCCGCACAATAGGAATGACTTAAGAAAGCAATCAGGATGCTGGATAATTGTTTGTCACTTAGCATTTAAAGTCGTTACTATCGAAAGCTCTATGACTTCAAAGCTATGTCTTTCATCAAATAGTTGTCTCCTTCACTTCCTTGTATACAGATTGTTGTGGTACAGAGGTCAAGTAGTATCGTTTCCATACTTCGATGCTTAGCTTCAACTTTTTTTTTCTTCTTTTTAAAACCTAAACTTAACGTTCTCTATTAATGGTGTTGGAGATGCGCTAGGATAGTCTTGGTAAAAGGTTCTGGGGAACATTGTTTGATTTATGAAATGCATAGTTGTGCTTACCACATTATCTGAATATGCTTAGTGTTGAGGTTTACATGCTTCAAAATTTAGTAAGATGAGCTTTAGTGCTTTACTACATAGTTCTTGAAGCTAATGTGATTGCTCTTCACTAGTGTTGAAGTCGCGATGAAATTTTGCTGTTCTCCTTTGCAAAAATTGTTGAAAGCGTACTGTGTTCTACTGGCTCTCTTAGTATTTCCTTGTATCCTTGGCAATGACTAAACCTCCCATCCACTTATCTGTCTTGCAGGGACTAGTCTGTTCAACCGTTTGCTCTCAGCCTCAGATAGCGGTAGATTGACTGCAACACCTGACAGAGCATGCAAGAGAGACAAACTGTATGCAGAGCTGGAGCCACGGAAGTGTTGTCTGACTGCTCCCAACTACTGCATCCCGTTCCTCAGGCCGCCACCGCGGTTTATTTCTATTTCATCATGAATATACGCTTGTATTTTAGCTGCCTGTGTTCCGTGGCTCCTTGAATCTTTAGGTCATCTTATAAAACAAAGACATGGTTCTTGTTCTGCTTAATTTTGTACTAAGCTTGTTGTACCATCATTATCTTATCAGCTCACCTATGATAGTTAAAAAGTCATCGTGGAATACATCATGTTTTTGAACTGTTTACTGGATCTAGGCGCATGGATCGATTCACTACTATTCATTTACGGTTCGATGCTTGCATTTAATCCATGTGTGCTACCATCAAAGTAATAAGCACAAATCACAATATCGCATATTATTATATCAAATTATGAGTTTTGCATTAATTAGATAACTGTTTGCCAAATTAGTCTACCCACAACTCCGAGTCTACTATGAGTATCCAATTACAAAAAAGAATGTCTCTAGCATTTTCAGGAGGGAATATCTTTACATGTTCCTGTCAGTCAATAGTTTAATCGAAAAGCTTAAATGTGTTTTTTTCTTTTTTGATAAAAGAAAATTTATTATTTAAGAATCATAATCAAACATGGAAATTATTTTCCACCCAACTAAAAATATCAGGTGGAACAATAAAGAATATCAACTAAGAATATGCTTCCGGTGAATTATCTTCTTAAGTTTTATAATTCTGTTACTGATGATATTTGTACTCTATGCAAGGATGTCGTGGAATCGGTTTTGCATTTACTTATTAAATGTCCTGTTGCTTCACATACCTGGTTGGGCTTATCTTTCCAACATTTGATTCTTTCTAATCTTCAAAACATTGATGATTATTTTCTGTCGTGGTATAAGAATGGTTTGGGTGTCTCTTCTTATGAGGTTAACTGGCAAGTATTGCAGCTATTATATTGTGGTGTATTTGGAAGCTGAGGTGTGATGTGATTTTTAAGAATTCTGCTATAGATATGAATAAAGTTATTCTTGAAGTTAAAAGAATGATAAACTCGTATATAAAACATAATTTACCTGTTCAAGTCAGTAAACATAATCACAAAGTACAGAAATTTGGTGTTACCATCAGCATTAGCTTCCTTAGACAGTGAATACAACTATTTGTTTCATTGACACTTTTTACTATTGTCTCCCAGTCTACTTCCACAATGACTTTCTCCAGTCCTTGCAACTGCTCCCTTTTCAGCTCTTATTCCTTAATGAAAATACATGCCTTTGACTTCAATGCAACTGCCTGCAAAATCACAGATCATTTTTTTTATTATTAGAAAACGAGATAATTGTCCCTAGAACATGAACAGTTACTCGGCAGTTACAAAACCACCTGATGGCCTGTCATCAACACCAGTCAAAGGTAGGATGATAGTAGAGTTTTCTAACATTCCAGAGTGTATCTATACGGAGATTTGAATATGGTTAAGCAAATATATGAGATTTGGTCCTTTCCAATTAAATTTTTCTAAACCAATTGTTTGAGGGTGAAAACTGTTTCTGCTGGTTTTGGTAAATTTGGGTGTGTGTGGATAAGAAACGAATCTAAACCCTAAACAAATGCACTGAACGAAAGTACTTTAGATTCGAGAGATAAATCTGTACAATTCTGGCATAAACCAAGAAATGGCCGTTCCAGACTTGCTTCGGTCACAAAGTGAAGGAGATGGGGTTGATCTTAGGGAGGGAAGCGAAGAAGATGTTGAGATTGTGAAGGTGTTGGTTGTTTATGACTTGTATAAGAATGCTGAACTGGCTTGCATAATGTAAGCTATCAGTTCTGGGTGTTTTCTGGATACGTAGTTAACAACACTTGGTTTTCCGTGTCTTTTTTGGAAATAGGTGAAGGACCTATTTATACAAGTCATTGAGCGCAACCCTCGTCTCGTAGGAAGTGGAAGAGGTGAAGTGATGGAGTAGTGGGGTCGTGTATGGATAGTGATTGTCACACGATCACATCTTTGCCCACTTCCCTCATCACTGTTAACCGTCCACATTTTCCTGACATGCTCTCGTAATGGCGCGTTGCACGCTGCACGCTGTAAAGCACCAGACCAATACCCCAGTAAGTATCCCCCAGTTTGTGACATGTTTGATGTCTCAAATGAGTGGATCGATTCGTGGGACCCACCGCAGGAAATAGCATACGGTGTTATTAAGTTAAACAACTAAGTTATTTAAAGAATTGATATTCATGAAATATTGTGTATGCTCTATGCATGTAATACATCGAAAACAATCAATATGCATGAAGCATCGCTGTTTTAAAGCTTAACTGAATAAGTCGCGGATTAAGCGTCTTAAAATGGTAGCATGTCCAACCAACCATCTTCGAGTGATCGTTTGAAGGCCGCATGGGCAGGCCACCATCTGGTCGATCACTCACTGTGGTAGAGTGGCGGACGCTGATCACTGAGGCGCTTCATTGGTCGCCTAACTTTAAATCTAAGCCGTTCGTCCAAGCTGGCAAAGTTGGACGGACGAGATGATTTACGGCGCATGTTTGCTACCGTTGATGGGTTTTAGGGTTTTAAAGAGGTGCGCAACATCCCCTTTGGCTTGATCGAATTCAAGCATGGGTGCTTGTTTTGGTGGGACCGACCAGTCATGCGTGGAGACGGCCCATTACTGTGCATGTCTACACCTCTCGGTCCCATGAAGGTTCGATCTAGTCCACTCAATTTGACCGGCAAAGATGAGTGGTCGTGATCGATTTGCGACAGAAATCCATTGCCGCAAAGGATTAAAGTCCGCGTGGCATGCCATCTTTGGGCGCGCGTTTCGAGGCGCCTGGCCATAGTCTGTCTTGGCCGACCGGTTACACGCACAGGTGGGCCCATAGTGATCACGCCAACATCCTTGGGACTTCTTGAGTCTATATCTACACCCTCCGTTTAGGCTGGCGAAGATGGATGGACGTGATCGAACTCGACATATATGCATTGCCGAAAACCCTAATTAGGGTTTGGCCAAACGATTTGGTGAGCTGTGCTTCTCCTCTGGGAAGACCGATCTTGTGGGGCCCACGTTGGGCTGAAGGTGAACATATGTGCATCTTTCTGATGGTCCTAGATACGATCTAAGCCATCCAAATAGGCTGGCTAAGTTGGATGGTTGTGATCGATTTGAGACGCTGGTGGACTTCCGCGACCCTTGAAAGTATCACGCTCGCCATATTTTGAGCAAATGTTCATTGCTCAATGAACATGCCGTGAGCAAACCGATCAGGTAAGAGCAGAGTGGGTCTGCTAACGTGTGTGTTAGCGCTTCCCTAATTATTCATGGGATGATCTAATCCGTCCAACCAGGATGGCGAAGTCGGACGGTTGTGATGATTTTAAGACCGTCTTGGACAGTCCATGCTCAATCGAGCTTCTCGCAAACAGCGCGACCACCCTACTTAGGGTTGGCGTTTGACAACGCTGGAAGATGCATGGGTAATGTTCGGTCAGTTAGGGCATTAGTGGGCCCACCGTTGGTCATCACGACGGTTGTCTATTCCTTCCAGTGTTTGGCTAGACTTGTTAAATTGTGCGGCCAACTTGTGTGGCCGCGATCGTTTCTGAGACTGATATGGACAGTCTAGATTTCCCTTAAGGAAATTAAGCATGCTCGATCGGTCTAACCCAAGCGCATCGATGCGAGACTCTCTCTGTCAGAGAGTGATGTAGCCTGTGTGGGTATTTCATGCACAACTCTATATTGGCACTTCAGGAGATTCATGCTACTCTGCTGAAAGTGAACACTCAATCGTCATGTCATGTCAATAATGAGAGTTCGGATAAGAACATAACACGGAGAATACTAGGCAAATAATGTATTAATATGCTAAGAAAATTCACAGAATATTTGGGATTGCTGTTGCACGCACCATTCTGGGTGAATTTCGTGTATTTGTTGAATTGCTTCAAATATAGTGAAGAGGTTTTCTGCACTCATCACTTCTTAACGGCTTTTCCCTTTGCAGGGTGAGAGCACATAAAATACTGGTTTTACAATTTAAGCCCTGAACTAAAATCCAACATCAACACTAAGTCCCTTGCCTAGCATGCAATGGTTGCACTATTGTGGAGTAGGCATTAGATGGTGACAAATAAAGATAAAATTTATGAGACAAAGTTATATGTTACTAGGAGAGATGGGTCGGCCTGTCCTTGGAACATGTCACGTTCAAGAGGCGTCCAGGTAAGCGTACCCCTAGCATGTTGTCGGTTGGCCTTAGGTAGATTAGGCATACTGTTGGTTGGGATCTCAAACTGCATTGCAAGTCCCTTGTACATATGAGTATCGTTCGAGAGCGTGTCCAATATTTCCTGGCTTCAGTTAGTATGGAGGAAAAGCGGAGGCGCGATGAAGCATCTCAGCTAACACGTGCTTGGGCTGAAGAGTTTCCTGCCCGGCATGAGAAATATCCTTAAAAGGCTGCTGAAGCAATTTATGAAAAAGATGTTGAAGCAGCTCCCAACGAGAACGTTGATGCAGCTTCCAAGAAAGGTGTCGAAGCGGCTTCAGGAGAGGATGTTGAAGCAGCTCCTGGAGAGGACTCTAGTGAAGGCACCATTGGCCCGGGTGTTGACAACACTTCTTTGATGTTTAATAGTCTTTGTTTCATGCAGCTGGAGCCAGATCTTGATCGAATAATAATCCCTCATTCATGTTGTAACTCCCACTTGTTACATCGCGTGTATTGTGCTTCCATGAACAGGAGATCCAGTATCGTATTTATTAGGTGCGGAGGCTCTGTCTCCAATTAATAGCGCGTGTGATGTGATTGGACACGTCTGAAGAAGTAATTGCAATCTGGAAGTACCGCTCTAGCTCGCTGCTTCCTGATTCCGTGAAGGGATTTTCCAAAATATGAAAATTACAGAAGGCGAAACCGCTTTCTAGGATCTAGGCACAATGAGATGGCGATTGAGAGGTTGCTTCGTCATTGAAGCGGCTGCACTTCAGGGTACGAATGGATCTTGTCCTAAGAAGCATGTACTGGCTGCTTGATGATTTCTTTCAGTCATCTTGCTCTTTCTGATTGCGATGATGATATGCTGGGGATGCTTGTATGGTAAAAATCCTCCAGAGCCGTTAAGTGAAGTAGACAGGCTGAGAGGCGTTCCGTTGTTGACGTGCCGCTATCATTCTTCAAGGACTTCGTTTCAAGCAACATCCTTTGAACTGTCTTCTGAATATTGGATGGTTGTATGAAATGAGATGCGATGAGAAGTCCCCAATTACAGTTCAGAATCGATGACGTGGCTAGACATGTGAAAACATCTCCGATTTGTACTTTGGAGTCTTTGATGCACATGTACGTCTTCATGTTGAGAATTTTCTGCGGCTCGTAAAGCTTCAACAGTGATGATTGCTGATATTAGAAATAAACCGGTTGAGGAACTTGAAGGCCTCCTGTGTTGGCAGTCCCCAGGTGTAATTATCCCGAGCTTATTTCTCTTGAAAGACGTACTTCCATTGCATTTGCTGGTAAGGTGTTGAAGCGGTTTCAACCTCTGAAGAGAGCGCTGAAGTGGCTTCGGGAAAGAGTGTGTTGAAGCGGCTTATTCTGGAGAGAGCGTCGAAGCGTTTTCAAGAGAGAGCGCGTGCTGAAGCGGCTTCTTCTGGAGAGAGCGTTGAAGCGACTTCTTCTGGAGTGAGCGTTGAAGCGGCTTCTCCTTCAGTTTGATTTTCCCTTGAAAATTACATGCTTCTTGATTGACTGTCTCTCTTGTGTTGAAGAATTCCTTGACTGACGGTGAAGGAATTTCATGCTGAGTCTCAGTCCCCAAGTGTGAGTTACATGGCTCTATCTTGTATGGTCGGTGGGTTTACCATAATAAAAATATCACCATATCGCCTCCGTACTGTGACTCTATTACTTCTACATGGGAAAGCAAAATATGCAGAATTTCTGATTACCTCTGTCCCTAGTGGTTGTTGCTATGCTGAAGCTCTGGCAAGCAACAATGATTCTTGGCAGCAGCTGTGATCAGAAGAGACCGGCAAGGGAAGAGGCGTGGTAGCTACTTGCACGAACTTGGTAATCTTCATATAATGGTAGGGATCGTCTCGTTATTAGAGGGAGAAGATGATGATGGAATCGATAGCTTCCTTTATGTTTACTCATGGAATGGAGAAGAGGGAGACAGTCCCATGCCCATGAGTATCTATTGAGCTTTCAACTTGATAGATACGTTGGGTTTCTGAAGAAATGATTTGGAAGAGAGTTGGAGTTGAACCCAATGTTGATGAAGATCGTACGAGTTGCTGATCATGAGACCATCTTTGCGTCTTCGTTACGTTTTATAGACGTCCAGGCATATCGCTGGTCTTTGACAATACGTTTACTCTCTTGAGTATGTCCTCGTTTTTGGACATCTTGGAATCATCATAATATAATGATAGTTTTCTTGCATCCTTGAGATGGGTAGTGTTGAGCATTCCCCAACCACACTCCTTTTCCTTTATCATCTTCTGATCGTGTCTTTGAGGAGTATGGAAGTTCCCTCATGCGGATGACTTAACTAACAAGTTGTGCAAATATGAAGAAGCTCCTGGAGAGTTCGTATGTACCTCTTAAGTCCCGGGTGCGACCTCCTTCGGTAATGCAACTACTTCTTCTATGGGAGACGAAACTCTGAAAGCGTCTCTCACCGATTTTGTTGCCGTCAAGCCAGATATGGTATATCTAGGAGTCGTGCATGTGGTACTGAGGTTGGAGTTGGCGGTTTTGTACGCGTAGGATGTTGTATCTCGGTAGTTTACCTCTTGCTGCTTCAGTGAAGCTGCTTACAAAAGGTTGAAGGTTGTATTGCCTGTTGGTGAGATGTATGCTTCCACGAATATCATGTGGCTCTTCATTCCTGGCAGGCCTGGTTCTTTCTAGCAGGGCAGGTGTTGTTGTAGCCGAGCGTTTAACAACTTCACGAAGTTCAGAGGATGTCTGAAATTGCAGATTCTCCAGCATAGCACGATAGATGAGTACCATCCTATTAAAGCATAATTTCCACCAATCGTTGTTCAATCATATTTGGATCGTGACAATCCGGTGCCTGGATTTGAACCTCTTGACATAATCATTTGGATGCTTGTTGTTTCGTTGGAATATCATCCCCAAATCTGAAAAGGTGATTTTCTAGGATACGAAGAAATACTTCATGTAGAAAGCGGTTACCATCTCACACCAGTTGGATACGCTGTTTGGTGAAATGTTGTTGTACCGGGTGTACGCTCTCCCGGTAAGTGACTTTGAGAACTCTTTCAAGTGAAGGACATGATTGCAGTCGTGCTCTCCTAATGACTCCGGAAAACGAGAGACGTGTTCACGGGCATTACCAGTTCCGTCATAAAGGGAAATTGAGGAGAAGAGTATTCTCTCGGAGGAGAAACTCTTTGCACATCAGGAGGATAAGGAGGCTGATGTTGGTGCAGGTCTACCGGGTTTTCCTTGCCTTGATGCTGGAGAAGTCTTTCTATATCCTCAAATATGATGAAATTTAATGGCTGATTCCTTTCCCTTGAGCGATCAGGAGCAACACAAACTTCTTCATCTATGAATGCACGCCATTTTGAAGTGTTTGCGCCGAAAGTGTTGAAAGTACTCCTCATTGGTTCTATGGGATGACACGACTCTTGTAATAGTCGCTCCATTAGCGTCTTAAGGAAGTGAGTACCTCCTTCTGAGTTGTAGCCATGTCTGTTTGAGCCTTAGCGGGAACTTCTTGTCTTTCCATCAAATCGAAAATGGTAATAGGGGGTTGGCCTCCTATGGCTCCTCCAGTCTCTCGTTCTGATGGGGAGTGGCAGTATCTCTAGTAACAACCGGGGGCGTTACGCTCGAAGGAACATTGAGAGTGGTGGCAACTGCTCTGGCTCTGGTGATTGGAGGTGTCACGCCTAAGGGAGTGTCTTCTGCGCTGCTGGTGTTGGTGGTTGAGGATGTAGTACACCGAGGGGATTTTTCGCTGATCCAGACCTAAGATCCACCATCTTGAATTTGAGAAAAATTGGAATGAAATTTGAGAATTGATCTCGTGACCGAAAGATTAATCTCCCACTGTGGTCGCCAATTGTTTGAGGGTGAAAACTGTTTCTGCTGGTTTTGGTAAATTTCGGTGTGTGTGGATGAGAAACGAATCTAAACTCTAAACAAATGCACTGCAAGGGAGTACTTTAGATTCGAGAGATCAATCTGTACAATTCTGGCCTAAACCAAGAAATGACCATTCCAGACTGGCTTCGGTCACAAAGTGAAGGAGATGGGGTTGATCTTAGGGAGGGAAGCGAAGAAGGTGTTGAGATTGTGAAAGTGTTGGTTGTTTATGACTTGTATCAGAATGCTGAACTGGCTTGCATGATGTAAGCTATCAGTTCTGGGTGTTTTCTGGATACGTAGTTAACAACACTTGGTTTTCTATGTCTTTTTTGGAAATAGGTGAAGGACCTATTTATACAAGTCATTGATCGCAACCCTCGTCTGGTAGGAAGTGGAGGAGGTGAAGTGATGGAGTAGTGGGGTCTTGTATGGATAGTGATTGTCACACGATCACATCTTTGCCCACTTCCCTCATCACTGTTAACCGTCCACCTTTTCCTGACACGCTCTCGTAATGGCGCGTTTCACGCTTCACGCTGTAAACCGCCAGACCAATATCCCCCAGTTTGTGACATGTTTGATGTCTCGAATGAGTGGATCGAGTCGTGGGACCCACCGCAGGAAATAACATACGGTGTTATTAAGTTAAATAACTAAGTTATTTAAAGAATTGATATTCATGAAATATCGTGTATGCTCTATGCATGTAATACATCGAAAACAATCAATATGCATGAAGCATCGCTGTTTTAAAGCTTAACGGAATAAGTCGCGGATTAAACGTCTTAAAATGGTAGCATGTACAACCAACCATCTTCGAGTGATCGTTTGGAGGCCGCATGGACAGGACACCATATGGTCGATCACTCACTGTGGTAGAGTGGCGGACGGTGATCACTGAGGCGCTTCATTGGTCGCATAACTTTAAATCTAAGCCGTTCGTCCAAGCTGGCAAAGTTGGACGGACGAGATGATTTACGGCGCATGTTTGCTGCGTTGATGGATTTTAGGGTTTTAAAGAGGTGCGCAACATCCCCTTTGGCTTGATCGAATTCAAGCATGCGTGGAGACGTCCCATTACTGTGCATGTCTACACCTCTCGGCCCATGAAGGTTCGATATAGGCCACTAAATTTGACCGGCGAAGATGAGTGGCCGTGATCGATTTGCGACAGAAATCCATTGCCGCAAAGGATTAAAGGCCGCGCGACATGCCATCTTTGGGCGCGCCTTTCGAGGCGCCTGGCCATAGTCTTCCTAGGCCGGCCGGTTACACGCACAGGTGGGTCCATAGTGATCACGCCAACATCCTTGGGACTTCTTGAGTCTATATCTACACCCTCCGTTTAGGCTGGCGAGGATGGATGGACGTGATCGAACTACGACAGATATGCATTGCCGCAAACCCTATTTAGGGTTTTTGAAACAGTCACGCACACGTGACTTTGGCCAAACGATTTGGTGAGCTGTGCTTCTCCTTTGGGAAGACCGATCGTGTGGGGTCCACGTTGGGATGACGGTGAACATATGTGCACCTTCCTGATGGTCCTAGATGCGATCTAAGCCATCCAAATAGGCTGGATAAGTTGGATGGTTGTGATCGATTTGAGACGCTAATGGACTTCCGCGACCCTTGAAAGCATCATGCTCGCCATGTTTTGAGCAAATGTTCATTGCTCCATGAACATGCCGTGAGCAAACCGATCAGGTAAGGGAAGAGTGGTCCCGCTAACGCGTGTGTTAGCGCTTCCCCAATCATTCATGGGATGATCTAATCCGTCCAACTAGGCTGGCGAAGTCGGACGATTGTGATGATTTTAAGACCGTCTTGGACAGTCCATGCTCGATCGAGCTTCTCGCAAACAGCGCGACCACCCTACTTAGGCTTGGCATTTGACAGCGCGTGAAGATGCATGGGTAATGTTCGGAAGGTTAGGGAATTAGTGGGCCCAGCGTTGGTCATCAGGACGGTTGTCTATTCCTTCCAGTGTTTGGCGAGGCTTGTTAAATTTTGCGGCCAACTTGTGTGGCCGTGATCGTTTCTGAGACTGATATGGACAGTCTAGATTTCCCTTAAGAAAATTAAGCATGCTCGATCGGGCTAACCCAAGGGCATCGATGCGAGACTCTCTCTGTCAGAGAGTGATGTAGCCTTTGTGGGTATTTCATGCACATCTCTATATTGGCACTTCGGGAGATTCATGCTACTCTGCTGAGAGTGAACACTCAATCGTCATGTCATGCCAATAATGAGAGTTCGACTGGGAACATAGCACGGAAAAACTAGGCAAATAATGTATTAATATGCAAATAAAATTCACAGAATATTTGGGATTGCTGTTGCACGCACCATTCGGGGTGAATTTCGTGTATTTATTGAATTGCTTCAAATACAGTGAAGAGGTTTTCTGCACTCATCACTTCTTAAACGACTTTTCCCTTTGCAGGGTGACATCGCATAAAATACTGGTTTTACAATTTTAGCCCTGAACTAAAATCCACCATCAACACCAGTAGAACAAAAAGCTAATCTATGAAGCTTAACTGTTGTTGAATTTTGTTGTCTGTTTATTTTGATCAGCTTTCCCAGGACAAAAGAAATTGTTTCAAAATTTCCATCCCTCATTTGATGGTAATCCTGGTTGAACCTTTGTTGTACTTCGTTTTGGTAGATTTCTCGGGTTGTTGCTAGAGTTGTGTTATCTTCTGCTTGGAATTCCACATTTAATCTCTGCATTTCTTTGGACCATTGTATGGCTAGTTCAGCTCCCCGTATGGTTCTTCCGACTCCAGTGATTGTGTCTTTGACATTATTTGAACCCACACATGTGCATGCATAGTTCATGGCAATAAGAGAAAAGTTAGTGTAAGAAATAGTGCCAGCATTGTGCTCGATGTTTATATAACTCATATATCTAATGCTGATAGTAACACCAAATTTTTGTACTATGTGATTATTGGTTAGTCTTTCTATTCTCCGTTGATCCTCCATTCTGTAGAATAAGTCATTCAGGATATTTGTCGGGTTTTGCATGACCCTGTTGAAAGAGCAGAGGTATTGAGTAGTCTTTTTAGCAGTTATGCTAGCAGAGGGTTTGATCTTGTTGAAGACAAGTCACATCTCGCTTTGCATATGAACCAACTTATAATAGCATATATTGGTATCCAATCTTTATGAGAATTTTGTGGATGAAACCAGATGTTCAGCCATTCTGTGAAACCATTAATGTTGCTGAAGTGCCGACGATGATGACCAAATAGGGTTCTCCAGGCTTCAGAAGCATAAAAGCATATTCAAGAGAGGGTGAATCTATTTATTTTTAGTGACACATAGGATTTTAGACCCTCGTTTGGCATAAATCCACCTCCGGCAGTAGGGTCCTACAAGATAGTAGGTACCAATTACTAATTATGAAGGTGTTCAAGAAAGTGTTATCTACATCTCCGGTTACACCTCCACGTCATGTTTTTAATCAATTTTCTTTTAATTCTAAGGGTTAAAATTCTTACTGTTGGAGATGGTTTTTTAGATATGAGGTCCTATATTTACTCTATGTGTAGATCCCATAAATAAAAGGACTAAATAAAAAATCCACGTATGATTTTTTACACCTTCCGTTGGAAATGCTCTAAGGGAGGGAGATAAAAGTATGAGTGATATCTTCTTTACCCGTACTTTTATAAAAGGATCAGTTGTACACTTCCTTCACCCGTACTTTCATAAAAGGACCCATTTATATTTATCTTAACATAATCTTTTATGAGAGGTATCCATTTAGGGAAGGAGGGAGAGGGTGCTAGTGGGTCATTGCACCCTATAGTTTTGGGATTTGAATTAGAAAAGGCTTGGATACATGAAATTTCACTAATCTCGTGGGTGCAAATTGTTCATTAGTGATCGTACATTGCTTATGTGACCCAACTTTTTTAATCACTGATCCCAACTACGTCACTCACTGTACTAGATTAACCAGTTTAAGATAGTCCAAATGTCGGTTCACAATACAACTTTAATTTTGATTCAGATTCAAAATCCAGAGCGTCAGAAGCGCTAAAAGAGAGTTATGGCGAATTGTTCATTAGTTTATCATAAAGTTAGAAAAATTCCGAATTTTACGATTGGGGGTTACACATGGATACGAGATTGGGAAGTACTAGAAGTGATGTATCCAGAATGAGATTAATGGGAGTTATGGCGAAAGTAATAAGCTTTTATACCATGGGTACTCCTGTATTATTTTCAACTGTAGCTTAATATGAATCAAATTTTTTTTTCTGGATGTAATAATAAAATTTACTTGAACCCATACTGTAACATATAAGTCTTGGCTACGTCGCTGTATCCATTGCTCAATTATAAGAGATTATTATTAGTAGTAGAACTGATATGTTATGGCCATACCATAACATATAAGTCTGCAGCTGGAATTAATCCAAATCTGACCGTAAAATCAACTTCTACGGTTGGAATCAATCCAAACCTGGACGTAAAATCAATTTTCTACGGTTGGAATTAAAGGGAACTTGGACGTAAAACTACATGCAAAATTTTTTTTACGGTTGGAATTAATCCAAACCTGGCCGTGATTTCCTCATAAACTAAAATTACGTCTAGAAAAGAAGCACCGAACCTAGATGTAACACTAGCAGAAACGTTATTCAAACCATAATTTTACTTCAATTTCATTCAATTTAACCTATTTTAAGCACAAAAACGAGTAAACAAAGATAGGTTTGTTCGATTATTACCTTACTACACCATGGGTTTGTTCGATGAAATGAATTCAAATGGATTTATGGCGAAGAGGATGAAGAAAAAGAGGAGAGGAAGAAGAAGAGCAGTTGAAATGTGAAGAATGAAGAATAGAAATTAGATTTTGTTTCTGTTTTTAAGTTTTAATTTTAATTGAAGAGTAGTTTAGACAGTTGCTATTGGATCAAAAGTACCCCACAACCAGATTTTTGGTCACTAAATATCCAAATGAAACCTCTTTATTAGATGGTGAGGCCCCAATAATAGCCTTCTAGTTTAATGTAACAATAATATTGTGAACACATGGTTTGTCCCCTTGAGAAATATAGGAGAATATCTGACCTTCCATATCATCCATGCTGTAGTCATGCACTCACATAACATTTGATCTATCACCAAAATTACTCTTTTTCTTTTTTCTTTTTTTTTCTAAGCATAAAATTACCGTTTTAAACCTGTTTTAGTTTGTTTGTTTGTTTTTTTTTTTTTTTTTGTGAATAAGGCATTGCATAAAAGAAAACTAGCACTCCGAAGGAGGCTCAATTACATCAGAAGTAGAACCATCTAATATAGAGAGTTGTGTAGTTATCTTTATATTAGATTTATCTACTGCCAGTTTTTTTAAGATACATGTTGGAGGGGTCATATCCCAGTCCGTAACAAAAGTTAGTTTTTTTGCAAACTTAGCAAGAGAGTCTGCTACTTCATTTCCTAGTCTAGGCACAAAATGAAAACCCAAAAAGTTATGACTTTCACTAATGATTTTAGATGCTTCATCCAGTAAAGCTTTACTTCTCCATGAAACCTCAGAGCGCTTTCCTTTCAAGTAGTTGAAACAACTTTCACAATCTCCTTCAATGCTGAAATCTTTAAAGTTCTTTTCCTTCGCCCAAACTGCTGCCTGGTACACTCCTATTGCTTCTGCTTCTTGTGGATATGTTGATAGTGACGGTCCTGCTCTGCCTCCTTTGAAAATTCTTGTATCATTACGTAAAATTATAGCAAAACTTGAGGGGGTTATATCAGAATCCCAAGCTACATCAATGTTGATTTTTTGTGTGTTATCTTCTGGAGCTATCCAATACGTTTTGGGAGTAGCAGGTTTCTCTGTCTGTTTAATCGGTTTAGAGTGGTTCTTAGTCCAAAAAGATAGATGTCGTTGAATATCCTGAGATAATTGTGTTGTTGTTCTAGTTTTAGATTCAAAGACCCTGTTACACCTTCTTTCCAGATCATCCACATTTTTGTTAGAATTAGTTCTATAGATATCTCCTGTCTTGGGTTTTTAATCCATTCCTTATAGGTGTCTATTAAGGAAGTAGAGGGATCTAGTTGTAAATAGGTAGGGTTAGGAGCCATTTCCCATATTTCTCTAGCATATGGATAGTGGAAGAATAGATGTTCATCTGATTTTAGATCTTCTCCGCACATCGTACAATTTGGATTAATATCCTCTACTTTACCGTAAAGATTTACATTTGTCGCAATGACATTTTGCAGACATTTCCATAGGAAAACTTTAACTCTCTGAGGAACTTCTAATTTCCAAATAGATTTCCAGAAAGAGTCTGGTAGAAGAAGGCTTGTTATTTCTGTTCCTGGTTCATTCAACTTGTCATACATAGATTTAATAGTAAATTCTCCATTGGTAGTCAGTTTCCATCTTAGTTGGTCTTGTTTTAGGCTTCCATCAAAATCAAGAAAGAGGTTCATGTTCAGAATTCTAGCCGCTATGTCTTCAGGGAAAGATTTTTTTACGAGGGTAATGTTCCAGGATAGCGAGTTAGGAAGAAAAATATCAGCTACCAGGGATAGGTGGTTATTGGATGAGTTCTTAAATTCTAGCAAAGAAGAAGTTAGACCTGGAATCCAGTTATCCATCCAAATTTTAACGCTTAAACCATCTCCTATTTCCCAAATACTATGTTTTTCGATTAACTCAAGTCCTTGGCAGATACATTTCCAACTCCAAGAGCTTCTAGTAGAGGGTTTAATTCTGAGAGGGGATTTCTTATTTTTGAAATACCTATTTCTCACAGTTTTTGCCCAAAGTGAGTCTTTCTCTTTGATTAGTCTCCATGCCAATTTAGATAGCATTGCCAGATTAAATTTATGGGAATCCCTAAAGCCCAAACCTCCCTTATGGATAGGTTTGCAAAGGCTTGGCCAGGATTTCGGATAAAGTCCACCAGAACTAATATCCTTGCCCCACCAGAAGTCCCTCTGGATATCATCTATTTTCTTAGTTAATGTTTTTGGGATGATAAAACATCCCATTTGAAAAGTTGGGACACTAGCTAAGACCTCTTTAATCAACACCATTCTACTGAATTGAGGAAGAATTTCTCCTTTCCATCCTTTTAACTTAGATTCCATTCGTTCTATGATAAAGTCAAATGTTTTAACTTTTGACTTGTCAATGAACAGAGAGGAACCCATATAAGGATCTTTGAGTTTGATATGTTTAATTTTCAGAATCTTCGTCATCATTCTTTGGTGTTTCGGTTCAACCTTTTTACTAAAAAAAACCCCTGATTTCTCAAAATTGATTAGTTGTCCAGAAGCTTTACTGAATTTTTCTATGGCTTCTAGAAGGTTTTTGCACTCCACTAGATTGGATTTTACAAAGAGAAGACAGTTGTCAGCAAAGAAGAGATGGGATATAGGTTCACTTTTAGGCGTTATTTTAACGCCATGGAGAGATTTATTGTGTTCTAGGGAGAGAAGATTCCTAGAGAAAATCTCCATACAAATAATGAATAAGTATGGAGAAAGGGGATCTCCCTGACGTAATCCTCTAGAGGGTTTAAAAAATCTACCAGGCGAACCATTTAGAAGGACCGCAGTCGAAGTCGTAGAGAAGCATTGTTCAATGAGAGTACAAACCTCTTTACTGAACCCTAGTGAGGAAATAGCTTTTAGAAGGAAGTTCCAATCCACTCTATCAAAGCCTTTAGACATGTCAATTTTAATTCCTAGGCCCCCAGTTTTGATTTTTTTCTTTTTAAAGGAATCGATTATTTCATGGGCTACAACTATATTATCAGAAATTTTCCTAGATGAAAGAAAAGCAGATTGAAAGGGGGAGATAATTTTATCTAACAGACGCTTTATTCTATTGGCTAGGATTTTTTCTATCAGTTTATATACAGTGTTGCATAGGCTTATGGGGCGAAACTGACTAGGAGTTTTTGGTTACTTCAGCTTAGGAATTAAGAAGAGATGAGTCTTGTTCAGGTCAGGATTCATGAGTTTGGTTTGAAAGAATTTCTGAACAGAGGCTATAACCTGAGCTCCTACTAGTTCCCAATTTTTATTAAAAAAACTAGCTGGAAAACCGTCAGGTCCTAGCAACTTATTTGGTTTCATGTTCTTAAGCACAGAAAAAATCTCCTCGGGAGAAGGAATAGCAATAATATTGGTATTATCTAAATCCGATATACCAGCTGAGACATTTTCAAAAATATCATCAGAAAGATTCAGGGGAGAAACAGGCTGGGTAAATAGATCTTGAAAATAATCAGTCAAAAGATCACTAATATCGTCTCTTTTTCGGATGACTACATTTTGGTTATCTGTTAGGCACTATATATTATTCCACTTGCGCCTTCTTAATGTAATTGTGTGTAAGTACTTAGTATTCTTTTCTCTTAGTTCTATAACATTGTCTCTAGATTGTTGTTTCGCTATAGCTTATTGTGTTGCATATAATTTTTCTAGTTCTACATATTTATGTTTTATCTTTTGTTGTTGATGATCAGTGGTTCTACTAGCTTTAAGTCTTTCTATTTCTTTTATTAGTATATTAATTTGTTTAGAAGGAATACCAAAGATGTTCCTCTTCCAGTCAAGAAGGTTGGTTCCTAGGGTTTTCAGGTTAGTTACCAAATCTAGAGAAGGTTCCTCAGTGGTGTTCCCACACCAAGAGTTATTAATAAGTTGGACACAAGATTGCTCCTTCTGCCAAGTGTCATAAAATTTTAAGATCCATTCTCCTTTCTTTTGAATACTATCCAGATTTAATAAAATTGGAGAGTGATCTGAACCTACTGCTACAAGGTGGGTTAGAGAAGCATTAGGAAATTGTAGGTTCCATTGAGCATTTTGGGAAGCTCTATCTAATCTTTCTTGGATATTTTTATCACCCTTTCTATGGTTATCCCAAGTAAATTCATAACCTAAGAAGCCTAGATCAAAAAGCCCTACTCTTTCAAGGATTCTGTGATAGTATTCGCAATCTGTTTTGTTGAATGGGAGACCTCGTAATTTATCAGATTGATCAAAGATCATATTGTAGTATCCTATTAATATCCAAGGCATGTTTCTCAAGTTAACTTGATGTCCTATCTCTTCTAAGAAATTCCAGGCAACGTTTCTATTGGTTGGATAAGGGCTTCCATAAAAGCATGTAAGAACCCATTTACTAGTGTCAAAGTTTGTTTGGACAATGATGTTGATCATGTTGATATTCCATTGCACAATATCAAAATGAAATCCATCAACCCAAGAAATATCTAGTCCTCCAGCTAAGCCCACAGGGTCCACAATGTGGTAATTTGGGAAAGAGGATAAGAGTTTCTTGACTAGGGTTCTCTGTGATTTAGTTTCAGATAAAAAAAGAATTTCAGGTTTCTCCTGAGAAATAAGGAATTGTAAGTGATTTTGTGTGAAGGGGTTACTACAACTCTGTACATTCCAAGCTAAAAGTTTCATGATTATAAATATGATGTCTATAAATTGAGATTATATCAATCTGGCATACAATATGAAATGTTAATCATGAAGCACAAAAAGGGAAGAATTTGCAATTAGGTCAAGCTAGCATACAAAGGGTCCAAAGAGGGTAAGTAATAAGGGGAGATTATGAAACTAAAAGATAATCAAGAACATGAAACAAGGTATGGTGGAAGCTAATAATTAAAATTAGGGAAAATAAAATTAGATAGAAATTGGGGGAAATACCAGGGTCTCCTCCTGTCGCTTTAAAGGGGTAAGAGATGGAAATGGAATTGGTAGATAGTCGTTGTGTCTGTCAAGATTCTCTTGCAAATTGGACCCATATTGATCAATGCTCAGAGTCTGCCCATTATCAGCATGAAAGGAGCAAATAGCTTCAGACGAAGAGGATGATAAAAAGTTAGAAACCGTGATTTTGAAAGACGATTTTGGTTGTGAAATAGGGGTAATGAAGGGTGATGAAGATGCTATGCATGAATGATGTGCAGGATGCGATGGAGATGATGCAGCAGCAATTATGGAAGATGCAGGTAAGACCGGGGATGCCGAGTCAAAAGAAGTTGCAGCATTTTCATAAGAAGAATAAGAAAGTCGTCTACTTGCTGAAGAAACATTAAACCCCGACTCGGGCCGGGCATGTTTCGGGATATCTTGCAGGAGGCCTGAGTCAATAAGTCTAGCTGGCTTTATGACCCTGTAAGTTTCAGAGTTAGCTGAGCGAAACGAGTCAGAGCTAGAGCTCTCCAACGGAATATAATTCTCAGGTAGATTGAAAGGAAATGTTCTTTTCCCAAGCACAGTCGAAGATTCTAATGGCATTTCCTCCTCATAAGTTACCGACCCTAAAACTTCATAAGATTTAAGGTTCATAGGAGAGAAGGTTGCGGGCAGAGGATCAGTAGTAATACTGGTATCATTTTCAACATAAGTTCTAAAAATATCATTAAAGGTTTCACGAACTCTTGGTTGGTTAAGGTAAGATTCTACAGGTATCGAGTTACCTAAGTGGTCGAAGCTATCTTTGGGGTTCCATATCTGCAGTGATTCGTTGTTAAGCCAAAACAGATCATCACTTGGACCAGGCGAGTGCATGGTGATATCATAGATATCTTCCAGAGATCTTCCTTTTAGAATTGCGCAGTTGTTAACCTTGTGTCCAAATCTAAGACAATGCGAGCATACTTTTGAAGGGAGGTTAAGATAGTTGAAGTAAATGTTGGTCACTGGGTATTTCCCAACCTTTGATAAGAGCATATAAACTAGAGGTTTTTCTATGTTAACCCAGACCAAGACTCTTGGTTTACAATCAGGAGCCGAGACTTCAGAACCTGTACAAACTCTTGCCACTTGACCTATCTTGCTTGCAATCAGTCCTATTTACCTCTATGTTCATGTTTCGCATTAGATATAGATGCCCATAGAGGGATTTCCTTCACCTTATCAGTAGATATGCCCATCCCTTGATAAGCAGTTGTTGCAGCCATAACGTTACCGAAGGGGTACCACAGACCATTTAAGGATATCCAAGAAAAGTATTCTTTAGAGCGAAAGATGATAATGTAAAGGTTTGGATCTACTTCCTTAATTTGGAAGATTAGGTTTGCTCCCCAAAAACTGCAGAGAGCACCTCTAACTTCCCAAGATTTTAAAATCTCAGTGGAGAAAATTCTAGCTAGTATACTATGAGGTTTGATACCGAAATCTCTAATGAACCCAGGGGGAGTTGGGAGTAAACCAGAGTTGCTGTGATTAGCATAGCGCTGAGCTAAAGATAAGCCACTAAGATGTCTGTATAGAAGATCACCCATGGAAAGATGATAGAGGGGAAAAGAGTAAAACATAGTCAAAAGAATGGTGAAAAATTTGTTAAGAGAGCTAAGGAGTATAAATAAAAAAGTGGACTATCCAGGCAAACCCGTGAATGATGCTAAAAACGAAAAGGGAGCATAACCAAAATCCAGACCAATCCTAAGACGACAACAAAAACTTTCAAATTTTTGAAAAAAAAAAAACAAAACAAAAACTAGTACAAGAAGTAGGACAACACAGAACTTTTGACTAAAAGTAGGAAGAAAAGCTAGGTTTCTAATTAACGAAATTAGTCGAGGCAAGACAGGATGGAAGAGAAAGGGAGAAGAGAATGGAAGAACTCATAGGGTAAAGGAAAGCAGTGTTAGGGTAAAAGCTAGTAGATGTAATACCAGATTTAAATCAAAAGGATTTAAATCAGTTCACACAATGAAATGAATATTTTAGATAATAAGGATAGATTTAGCTGACACTCTAGAAAAAAAAATGCATGGAGATGCATGGAATGTAATGCATTGCAGAAAAGAGAGAGAAAACATACAAGGGTAAGTTTTTCTTGGGAAACATAAAGCAAAGTTTAAAAAGGGTCTATAAGCCTAAAAATTAAAGCTAAGCCTATGTGAGATATAAGATTATCCGGTTAGCGTGCAAGAATCATAATAAGAGAATAAACAGAAGGAGGGGTGGTGCAGAAAATCTAGAAACAATCTTGAGAGATGAAAAGACAGAAGCTTGGTAAACCCAATGAAAGAATAATAGGGGTTTTCTCGCGTTAACACCATAAATGCATTTGGTAATTAAAACTATCCTATATAAAAAAACCAAGAGCTTCTCATAGAAAGCAATGAAAACAAAGAGAGAAAAGGGTAGAAAGAAGTTATAGAGTTTCAGTCATGGCCTGTGAACATAGCATAAACGTCCCAAGGAATGCACCCGTGTCATTAACAAGGGTTATGCGATGTCGAGAAGATCACCTACACCGAGTACACTACTATTTCTGTTATTTGTGTGGTACTCACAATTTTCTGCATCCTGAACAGGCAAAGAGACTAGCATTTTGCAATTTGAGCCCTGCAGAGAAGGAGATGTTGTTTGCAAGTGACCAGCCAGAGATTCGAAGGATGATGGAAGTTGGAAATATTCAAGATGCTTTCATACTTAATAGTGAAATGCCTCCCCGGTTCGATTATGAATATGTAAGGAGAATGGAAATCAGGTACAACTGGAAAAAGGGAAAGGGAAATTATGTCGAGCAGGCCGAACTAAGAGGGGAAATAGTCTATTAACTTCATCAACAAGGGTTCCAAGCAGGTTTGGTCATGAGTTTTAAGTATTTTGGGTCTAGTTTTAAGTTCTAAGTTTGCAGTTTTAAGAATTTCTAGTGTAGGTTTCTGTTTAGTTGGTATTTTATGATTTTCCAAATGAAAGTTGATGGTTTCTAGTGTGAAACTTAAATGTTTCAGTATGTCTTGCTAGTTCAAATTTTTCTAAATATTATGCTTAGTCTATAATGACAAGTTATTAAGAAAGGGTTGTTTATTTCAAGCTTAAGATTGCCAAATTACGGTTTATTTTTTTATTTTATTTATTGTTATGAAATCCAATATTAATCATGCAAATTGATTTGGAAAATTTGTGAGATTATTAAAAAATTAGTCCAGGATTAAAGAAGATATATAATAGCTGTAGAACAGTAAGAATGTGGTCTTAACTTATATAACAAAGACTAAAAGAGGGAGAGAAAAAGACTTAATAGAATAATAGATAAAGGAAGACATGATGATGAAACTGAAAAAGAATGATCTATCTAGTTAAAATTACCCTGCTAAATGTCAAAGTAGATTTAAAGTTTCTAAATTAGCTAAGACCAAAGAGCAAATTATCTAGGCAGAGAGAGGGTGATGGTTTTTCAAATTGGTTGTAGTTGTAGAGGTAAAAAGGTTCTTTTCAGACTTGTGAAGGTAACAAAATTTCTAGATTTAAATAAAATTTAGGAAAATAGCAAACTGACGTAAAATTTTATTGAGAAATAGGGGTTAAGATTCCACCATTCAACAATACTTATGTGATCTAATATTTTTTTACTATGCAATTTAAATAATTGGGTTGATTCTAAATATTGCCAAAAGCAGATTTTCCAAAATATCAAATGTTAATCACAAGTATAATGCATCAAGAGTCTAAAACTAAGCATGCATTATTTAGGGAAAACACAGTTGATTAATAAAAACCATTTAAATCATTTTTATCAATGCAATCAATCATATAAAAATATTGCATAAATTAATAAAATAGAGATTACCACATAATTATTGTGAGAATGGCTTCCTCTGTCACCCCTGGGTTTGGGTTTAGCTCCTCATCCCAAAAACACACTCACAAGATAAATTCATGGCTAAATAGATGTTTTTTATTGATGATATGGTGTTTAACAGAATTTTTGCAACGCTGTATAAATGTTACAGCGTGACTGTTACAATGTTCGAAAAAAGACTGCCTGTAAACGATACTTCTGAACTGCAGCAAAATAACGACACAGTTACGCTGCTGTAGGTACTATTGAAGAACGACGCTCCAGGAGCGTCTATTCTTCGTTCTTCGTCTTCCTCCTTGAACAGCAGCAGCAACAGCAGCAACAATCAACGGTATCTTCCTCGTTTCGGCTCTGAACTCTCTCCTATTTCTCTCTAAACTTTTCTAACCCTTCTATGACAAAAACCCAACTATATATAGCCTTCAGATTCCCTAGAAACTCGATCAAATTCGAGAATAAATCTCTTATTCTTCACGTGCAGTTTGAACAATAATTCCATCTGTCGATCTTTGTATGCGTCTGTTAGCTATTCTATTGCTCCCAAAATCTTCTCTGACTTGAACTCGACTAAATACATGGTTTTCCAGCGTAGAAAATCCCCCAAAAATCTCTCCCCAATCTTTGAAACTCAAAACAGAACACTGTGTCCTGTTAGGACTTTGATTACTTCTCCCGGCCATTCCAGCCCAATTGGTTGGGTCCAATTGATTGTACCAGGCCTGTTTAGTCATGTAGAGTCCATACGTACCAAATACAACAATTGAATCTCCTAAAATCACGTCCGAAATTCGATCTCCAAATCTGCCAGACGCTGCATAGTCCTTTCCCGCCAAAATCTTGAGTTTGAAAATTGAGAAGGGATTCCCCCTATCCTCTGATGGGGTGCGAATAGCAAGTGGGGCTGAAATAAAATTGTTGGGTGGAAATAGCCAAAACTTGGGTGTCTTTAGTGATTTTTCTGGGATGTTTTCCGCACTTTTTCGGGGTTCCTCCGGGATATTCCTGGGGTACTTCAGGTAAAATTCTGGGGCGCTTCCGGTACGTTATCAACGGAGGTCCAAATGCCGCATTTTTAGCCAATTTCGCCACAAAGCCTTATTTTTTCAAAAACACCTACAAATAAATAAAATAACCAATTAAGTACAAAATCGAGCACTAACACTATATACAATTGAGATATATTAGACACATAAATGCGTCTATCAGAGGGGTATTCAGAATAGGGAGACATGGTCTCTATCATACAAACATACAAAAGATCAAAATTACAGAGGAATCAAAGATTTGAAGGATGTTGATAAAAAAGCCTAAAACAGGTGATTAAGATCCAATGGATGCAAACCGAATTTAATGTTTAATGATTTATATTAACAGACAGACCCATTAAACCGACGTTTCCAAGCCCAAAAATTTGTTGGTTCCTATTAGTAGAGGGTTATTATTCTCAAGAAAAAACCTTATATGTCACATTAAGATATGAGATGCAGAGATGAGAGCAGTTTATAGATATAAAATGCAAATGAATATGCTATTGGATGCTGAATGGAGAAACATCGATTTCAAAATGAATATGATATGAGATGCAGAGATGAGAGCAGTTTATAGGTATAAAATGCAAATGAATATGCTGTGGGATGCTGAAGGGAGAACACAACCAGATTCTCCAATTTAAAATTCGAGAAAACATCGATTTCAAAAAGCAGGAGGAGGAAAAAGAAATTTTTTGATCAATATTAGGTAGCCTAAGAATCTTGAGACGAATTCCTCCCAATCCATTACACCCTCTTAGCTTAGGTGAGATCCAAGTCGATGAATTACTCGCTAGACATTAGAACAGTAGCAGGGAATGAATAGTTGAATATGATGAAGGAAAATAGCCGTTAGAAGAGGAGAGAGAAGAGAGAACAATTGACAACTAATGGTTCGGGTGCCTTTTTTCTACTCGTTTCTAAAAAATAGGCAGGTTTCCTTTTTTGGTTATTTCAAAAAATAGGCAGGTTTCTTAGATGGGAAAGTCAAACACTATGATTTTACTATTTTGCCCATCATAAACAAAAAATCAGTCGTGAATGTCTAATGTACAGAAATACCGAAAAACGATAAACGAGCTGAAGAACTCGGTTGCTGCCATTGATTTTCGTTGATGAACTAAGGGATTGGAAATCAGGAGATCGTATGTAAAGGATTTGGACATATTTTTGAATCGAGAAGTTACTGAAGATTTGGGTACGAGTATATTTGTTGATTGGTTTGAGTTTTCAAACGAAAAAACAGTTGAAGCAGAATTGCTTGCTGCCATCGATTTGGTGATGAGTGGGAGGATTAAGAAGTGTTTTTGAGTTCAATTAGAAGAGCTTAAGAATGGGTTATTGTAGTATTCCTATCTCAGACGAAAATTCACTGGTTTCGGTGGAGTTTTTTTAACCTAAATTCATCCTAGAATTGATGTAGATGCCGTTTGTTTTATAGGTTAATGGTTACTCGTTGATGATTGTTTAGAGTTTTTAAATGATTAGGAATCTTGGGTTTGCGGGGAAGGAGTATATAAGAGGCATAACACGCACGACAAGCTCATGTTCTGCATTCCAATTTCACGCCCACAAATTGTCTTAAAGAAGTCCTGAAAGAAATTTTTCTTCACTACCAGCCTTCTTACATCAACACTTAGTGCACTGCTTCCATTTTCAAAAGTGAAAGCATGTGAGTCTTTTCTTTTCTGTTAATTGATGATCATGTTGTATGTATGTTTTGGTTTGCTTGATCGATTTTTTTGTGCATATGTTTTTCAACTGCTCACTGGTTAAACCCCTTCGAATACATGTTTTGCGTAGGGGCGTTTGCTGGCGTTGATCAGAATGATAAACCCCTATGTTTGCGTTGCATTGAATTTGCATAATCGACACAAACATACACACATACTCTCGCTTACTGTGACACTGTTTATAGGAAGTTCTATTGCTCAACCTTAGCTGCATGGAATTTTCAAAATGCACTGATTTATTGCGCTGATAATGCAACACGCATTGTTCATTCTCTGTTTCAAGATTATGGACCATTCCTACATAACCACTTGGCCATGATAATGCAACACGGATTTTTCATTTTCATCTTGAGTGTCAACATTTACAGTTAGTGTGCCAGTCTTGCCCATTTTGAGTGTCAACATTTACAGTTTGTTTTTGCTTCGTTTGTCATTCATTTTGACTTCACAAGTTTATTTAATGTAGATAGGGATAGGGTGTAGCGCCGGTCCGCACTTTTCTCTGTGTCAGTTTGTGATTCTTGATTAAACTTTGTTGTACAACTCCACTCCAAGTAGACTCATGATTTATGGGTCATTCAAGGCTTCTGTCCAGAGATATTTAACCAGGCAATGTGCTTAGCTTCCTTCTTGTTGTCGAGGCAAATGCTTCCCCAGGAAAATTACAAAAATGCTTAAAAAGCCACAAAACCCAAAGTGCACTCAAATGGCACCAGTAGATGAGATAAGGACCTGCAAAATGGAAGTGGAAGCGAAGAAGATGGCCAAGCAGTAAAAGATGAAGTGGAAAAAGTCTTGCAAAAGCATCAACCAACACAACCAACAGATTTACCAATATCAATGATCAAATTAATGTATTACAGGTCTATTTTAAGATGAAATAAGGACCTGCAGAATGGAATAATGTATTACAGGTTTAATTTAAGATGAAAATTCACATTAGTTGGAATCAATCGTTTACAACAACTTAATTGTATTCCCTTCCAGAGATTGCTTTCTTGAAAACAGACATTTAAAATTCTAATTTATGCGAGTAATTGAATCCATTCATGCCCTGCCTGCAATATACCAGCATACATCTTTCACTGCGTTGACATTGGCTGACCACTTGCACATTGAATGTGGTCATAAAGTTCTACACATCACCTGCCTGCAATATACCAACTTCATATACCCAATTATGAAAACTTCACCATTGACTTCAAACCCAGATTCCATCTTTAGGAAACACACATATACCAACTCTTTCATTGTCAAACATAAAAATCTCTCTTTACACCATTATACATGTTTAGATTTGATAGGGTCAAAAGTAGACTGACAAACATTCCACATTACACAGGCAAAAATTATTCCATTAGATGAAGTCTAAATAGATTGAACCATTCTAATGCTCAGCCTTTGAATAAAAACTTAAACTAGGGAGAAAATACTGACTAAATTAAGCTCCGGGACATACCAACAATTGTAGAGCTATACCTGAATCGTTCCTCCGAGTCAACAACAAGAAAACCAACTATAGTACTTAGGAAATATTCACATACCCAGTTCAAGCTGCCACCAGTAAATACATATTACATTAAGCAAGCAACACTATATCAGAATAACAATCACTGGTGATCTTCCTCACCAACTACTTTCCTACGCACTCCTGGTACAGGACAATGGATGCAAAAGACAACAAAAAATACTTAACCGTGTCTCCTTGTTTAGGCACCCCAACAGAAAAACAAAGCAAACTGACAACAAAAGATGAAAAAAACGAATAAAAACAAAAAAGACAAGACTTCAGCCCCATGAGCATCACTTGGGTGGCTACCATTCTGACTAGATTGGCACCAGAACCATCACCAATCATTTGCAGAGGCAAAAGAAGTCGATACAAACCCAGAAATTATTGCAGAATCTAAAGAAGTCGATGCAAACCCAGAAATTGTTGCAGAAGCAATTATTGGAATCTCAGATGGCATCATATTAGAATCTCAGATTGTTATTGTGCTCCACTAATAAATGCTCTTGCCTCATTCACAACTTGAGGGTCACATTGAAGTACAATCGGCAGCTGTTTTGTTCTGATTAAGCCTGATTTGTTCATATGTGGAATCTTGTAATGAATTCCTCCCTTGATTTTTATTATCTCTTTCATACATGACTGCAAAGATAAGAACACATTGTTCGAACTTTCAGTAGAAAACAGTTCAAAAGCTCTAGTAACACTTGAGATGAATTCATCAAATGTAGTTGGAGCATCTTTATGTTGAAGTGCGGTGATAGCTCTGAAAAATCCAAGGTCTAGGACATTCAAGTCTGGACTGTTTGGAGGTTGAGATAACAAGCCTTCTAACAGCTTCCATAAACTTATCTTCATTTTCATGAACATGTGGTCTCGCATTATCTTATTGAACAATCACTGTCTTGTATCTTGTGAAAGGCCATTTCTCAAAAATAGCGGGCAACAACTCATTTATCATACAGTTTCGAATAATTTCTTTTGTAACAGATTTCATAGCTTTGGTTTCCATAGTACCGGCAGGACGATTTTTGCTGCTCCTTTTTGCAACCTCCCTAATTACAAAAGGCCAAATCCCTATCTTTCCATCAAAACCAAACCGATGACGAGACACAGCGGTTAAAAACATAATTTTAGTAATGTAACGCTTACTCTTACATGTACGTAATGGTTCATCTTCTTCCGCATGAGGATAGTATTTCTGGGCTGTCTTAGTAATGAAGAACCACTTCTCGTCTATATGAATACGATCATACATATCAACAAAAGAAGGGCATAGGGAATCATTCATACCTTCGGCGATCATCTTTAAGCAAAATTCCACCCTTTCTTTCTTATTATCATCCGTTAGATCCGGCCTCAAGGCATTTGAATGTGGCATGATATTTCCATCCTTAATTCTCTTATATATATATAGTGGAAGTTGATAAATTTAACGAATATGCAAGAGACCTCATGCTTGTTCGGCGTCGTAGAGGTATAGATTTTATCAATTCTAAATCAATTTGAATCTTCTTTCTACCAACTCTTTTCACCATCTTTGAGGATATATCAAGCATCACTCCATTTGCACTAGCGATCTTCGAATCATGCCATAATCGCGACACTGACCTTGTACTGACAGAAAAACGATCAGCAATGTTAGTGATCTGACCTTTTCCTAATTTTCCATTTATGCTTGCTTGCATCAAATTCTCTAAAATTGCTCTCTTCAAATTGGAGGTCATATTTTTCTTCTTATTCCCAAAACGTCTGTTTTGTGGTGGTACCATGTTGTTAGCTGGAGAATGTAGCTCCTCTTCATCTTCTTCCTCTTCTTCTTCATGATCATTCACATCCTCTTCTTGGCAGCATTCGTTTAAGTCAATAAAACGATACTCGCTCTCATAATCTGGTGGTATTGGAATATTTGGCAAATCTTCTATAGGAATTTCATTCAAATCGGAATCCATTTCTTCTTACCATTGATTCCCAGCATAATTACGTCAAACAGGGAGGATACCGTATCTTATTGTAAGAAAAAAAGGAAATACACAGGAAATATGGGTACCTTGAGCCATAATCGATGAAGAACAAATCCATCAAAATCAGTAACAACTTCTTCAATAGAACAACGAGACTAATTCAGGAGCTGATTTTGATTTTGAATCTGATGCTTCTCTCTGTTGATCGATAATGCTTCTTCCACAATCTTCAGAGACAACCGAAATCGAAGTATTAATGTAAAATCTCCAAAATATTAATGTAAAATCTCCGAAATCGAAGTATCCGAAATCGAAGTATCCGAAAATATTAATGTAAAATCTCCAAAATATTTGATGGGTAATGAAGATTACAGAATACCGAGTATGAATCCTTAGTCAAATACGAAATTGGGTTAAAGATTTGAATTGAAAATCAAAATTTAGTGATTCACTCAATAACTTGCCCTGATTAAAATTTCCCCAAATCAAGCTGAACTTTCAATGAATTTGAAATAATGAGACTGCGTGTTCTTCGAATCAGGTGGATAAAAGAATTTGAAATTATGTGATCTGAAAACTTAGTTCTCAAATTTGAAATGGATCCGGGAGTAATTTGAAGCTGCACCAATATTTGAATCGCACTTTGAGAATTTAAACGACGAAGGGTAGCTTAGGAAAACACGTGAAAAAACGGCCCTAATAATTAGGATTCTTAATTTCCGTAAAAGTCAAACTTTCCTATTTTTTAGAAACGGACTGCGTATAACCCATTATAAAATCCTACTAGCTAGCTGGGTCCCAAAATGATTTCGTACTCTAGACCCCACCGCATTTCTCTACATGTGGTGTGTTGTGTTCACATCAATCGGTGGTACAGATTAATCGAACAAAGCAGTTAAAGACAGCTGGCTGTACCGTAGATCCTGGAAAACAGACAAACAGAAATCATGTTGTGCTACAGTGAATCATTTCGTGTTTCTAAAACAGTCAGGTTTTGCTTTTGCTTTTTAACATATTACGATTGTATCCTCTAGGGTGGGTCACCGGGGCGTTTATATCCCCATCTCTTTATGCTGTCTCTCTCCTTCTCCCACAGTTTCTCTCATGTCTTCCGAATTGTATTTATTAGGGATTATTCTCATTCAATAAATAAAAAACTCCTGCTTCGGTTTGCTTTTGGCGGCTGGCAGGCATCACTTCCTCACCTCTTCTCTCCGAAACCCCATTCCCCCTCTCTCTCCCTCTGTACTCTGTTGAGTAACCGCTATCTTACGCTACCATAGTTTAAATATTTAGAGTTGTAATAGTAATTTAGGTTTTTGTTTTTCAATTTCTTTTCTCTAGTTTTTTCTCGTTTTCAGAGAAGAAAGAAAGAAACGAGAGGCAGAGATTTTTGGTGAAAGAATGGTGGGAGCCTTTAACGAAGAGGAAGTAACTGTTTCATTGTTGAGTAACAAAATGACTTGTTATTCTTCACGAGATCGAAGATTTTCTAAACAAGTTCATGATAACGTTCATGGGAACATTTATCTGGATCCGGTATGTCACAGTTTCTCTTCTAAACTATCTCTTTTCATCTTCGATTACTGTTTCAGTTTGTTTCCAACGTTTTTCATTATGGATGTTGTTATGTGTTAAATTCTTCAAGATAGAGTTCGGTTTCGGTACTCTGTGGTTTTGTTTGATTTTAATTCAAGCGATTTACTTATTTAGGTTATCTTTTTGTGATTCTAATTGTTTTTAGTTTATGTTATTGAGTTATTTTAGGTTTTCGTTGCTAAGAGTTTCTTATCATCTCTGGTTTTATCTTCGATGTCAATTTCGTTTTTACTTTCCGGTAATGTTTGAGCATGTTATATTAAACTGTGTCTTATGCGTGAAGATTGAGTTCTGAGTGTGTGTTGTTTGTGTGATTTTTTTTTGTTGTTTAAAGATTCAGAGATTCAGATATCTGTATTCGATTGAGTGATTTAAAGTTAAACAAGATTATTCAGCAAAGTTGTAATAATGGATGTGAAAACTCAGTTTAAGAAAGAATAAATTATTAAGAAGGATAAATTACGGATTAGATTAAAGGAAGAGAAGATTTCTTTACTTTGAAGCAGAAGAGAAGATTTTCTGGTTTGATTGAAGATCTTAGATATAGTAATTAGGATATTTTGAAAAAGTATAACATCATTAGCAGAATTTGGTCTGAAATCTACTCATTGTCAAAAGTTTAGATTATGAAAATATCACTTCTATGTTGATATACCTGAAATTCTCTATGCTTTGTTTGTTGGTGGTGTAAATTTCGACAGAAATTTATTATTCTCAGTTGTTTTTAGATACAAGGAGACTGATCTGTCAATTTAGATATTACTACATTAGTGAAATGGATTTCAAAATTTGTTGCCTCATAAGTTTGTTTGCATTGATGATTGCAGCTAGCTCTCAAGTTTGTGGACACTGAACAATTTCAGAGGCAAGTGTTATTTTATTAATTTCCTTTTTATTATTGTCTTTCATGAAATCCTTGTAAGTTTGTTTGTATGGTTTTACTTTGGTTGCAGGCTTCGTGATCTAAAACAACTTGGTAAGTTTCAGAGATCTGCTATGTTTACTTATTGGAAGTAATCTCGTAATATAATGTTATCTAGTATGGTGGACTTGTATTAAATGGGCTCCATTAATCACCTCGGGTAAAGAGTATTTATTTTGTTCGTCACATGGCAAATCAAAAAGCTCGTTTGTCTTCTTTTTCCGCTTTGGACTCACTGATTCCAGCGCCACATTCTGCTCCCTCATAAATGTGTCATTCCATCCGTATCGAGGAATTTAGACTTGATGGCAATTTTGGTGCAATTGATATTGTTTGTGTATCCAGAGTTACTTGAAACTTGAAAGTATTATCTAGTCCTGTTAAAAGTATATTTTAGACAAGCGTTATTTGATAGCGTATAAGAAGCATGGCATTAACAAGTAGAGTTTCAATAAGGACTTTTGACTTTCTTATTAGAGATGGAAAATGACATAATTATTACAGGTCTAGCATACTTGGTTTATCCAGGGGCTGTACATTCTCGATTTGAGCATTCGCTAGGCGTGTATTGGCTTGCTGGTGATGCTGTAGAGAAGCTTCAGGATAACCAAGTGAGCAACTTGAGTAGTTCGATCATTCTTACTGTAATTTAAACCTTGAAAGTCTTTGATTATTCTATTAAAACATGCATCCTTCTTGTAGGGATTAGAACTTGGAATTGATAATTTTGATATTCAAACGGTGAAGCTTTCTGGTAAGTAATTGAGTGTTTTCTCTTTCAAAGTTATGCGGTTGAAGCTGTATTACCTAATTCCTCATGTTTTTCGTTGTCGTGAATCGAAATTTCTAGGACTGCTACATGATGTAGGCCATGGGCCTTACAGTCACGTGTTTGAGCGCGAGTTTCTTCCTCGGGTTATTGATAACTGCACTTGGTAATTCTTCTTTCCTCCAGTAAAATTTTGGTTCTTCGGGTTATTGATGGAAGTTTCGAATATCTCCTACCCTTCATATCTGAGGGTAAGATTGTCACTGTTAGAAAGGTTGTAGGAACTTTGCTCTTGTATGGAGAACTCGAAGATGCAGAAAATTTGTTAAACTCATCCATGAGTCAGTGAATGGAATGCTGTTTGCTGAATTTCATTCCCCCCCTGCTATTATTGAATGTATGCCAGGTCACATGAGGAAATGTCAGTCAAGATGGTTGACCACATCGTTGATGAACATTCTATTGACATCAATCCTGCCAGTCTTAAAAGAGTAAAGGTTAGCTAAGGTTTTCTAATGGTATTCTGCCTTTTCTGCTTTGTTTACTTATGAAATTCTATGTCATAGTGAACCAGTAAACCATGTATAGGATAACAATGTTCTATAGATTCACAGATGCAGATCAGATCTCAATAAAATATATTTATGCCCAGCTATCCGAGTTCCGTAACATTTTTCTCATTGCACTGATATTTTTACCGCTTGTAAATGGCCTCTTAGTTCCAACCTTTTGTTCACATTGTATGCAAATCTGTTAGACAGGAAGAGTTTGCTGATTGGTAAGAACATACATGTGTATGTATGAAAAAGTTTACTTCAGTTATAATTTTATTATGCTGATATCTTGCCTATGTTTTGACAGGAGATGATTCTTGCTAGTTCTTCCTCAGTCCAGAAAGTAAGTTTAGTTATCACCACTTTTTTTTCAGAATAATATGCTTATTTAATCATTTTTCCAGCAGTCGTTTCTAGTAGTCTGATCATAGCCTCCTGATGTTTATCGGTATATTAGAGCGCACAAGAGAAGCAGTTCTTATATGATATTGTTGCAAATGGTCGCACTGGGATAGATGTGGACAAGTAAGTGATGGCTCTGCAGAAGGGTTTGCTTCTTGCAACTTAATGCTATCTTTTCCTTTAAGCATATCTTATTTAAATATAAAATATTTTATGCTTTTCATCCTTACATATGTGTCTGTAATGGGTAATGACATAAGGGTATAACAATTACAGGTTTGATTATATTGTCCGTGATACTCGAGCTTGTGGTTTAGGCTGCAGTTTTCAGTTTGAAAGGTAAAATGTAGGAAATTATTTACTCTTGTGTGTAGGTATTTGGTCGGCATATTGGGAATTGACTTGGAAACTATAAGGGTATTGGATCATATATAATGGTGCTTGTGTCTGGCTGTATATCTCAGTGACAACTATTGGTGCTCTTTTTGTTTTTCTTGTTTAGGTTAATGGAAACGATGCGGGTTATCGGTGATGAAATATGCTACCGTGCTAAGGATTGTTAGTTATTTCTGAGACCTCTTATTCAGTTGATCATCCTTTTTTTCGTTTCATTGCTGCTACTAAATTACATATGAATATCTGGCCCAGATCTTACCATCAACAAGTTATTCACAACTCGTGCTGATCTGCATAGAACAGTGTACACTCATGCAAAAGTAAAGGTACATTAACGTGTGTTCTTTGTAATCATATGTAACATTTGTTGCTGTTTTCTGTTTGATTTATGTTATAGTTTAATTTTAAAGTTCTGTTTGTTTGAACAGTGTAATCACTTATATGGTACTTCTGTTTTCCAGGCAGTAGAACTCATGTTTGTAGATGCGATGTTGGAAGCTCATAGTTACTGTAACATTCTGAATCGATTAGATAACCCAGCTGAATACTGGAAGGTTTTTAATTAATTAAACTGCTTCTTCTGGTATCTACATTTGGATCCTTGTCATATAGTATAATTTTCTTTCCTTCTTGGCAACTGCAGCTAGATGACACAATACTGAAGACTATTGAGACAGCAACAGCCCAAGAACTGCAGAAAGCAAGGGAATTGGTCTTGCGTATTCGCAGAAGGGATTTGTACCAGGTATTTAAGTTGCTGGTTTGGTAGGTAGATGAAAAGTTATTCAAATCAATCTACTTAGTAGGCTCATTGTGTATTTTTGTGGCAGTTCTGTAACGAGTATACTGTTCCGAAGGATACAATGGATCACTTTAAGCAAGTTACAGCTCAAGATATTGTTTGCTCCCAGGTTCTCCACAGATTCTACTTTTATTTCGTCCTGTTTGAAAGATCTTACGGTGGGAATAATTCAATTGATTTTGTCTGTAGCGGAGTGGCGGACCCGAACTGAAGGAAGAAGATGTTGCTGTTTGCAATGTCAAGATTGATTTGTCACGTGGAAAGGAGAACCCTCTTGAGAGGTACTATTAAAAATTTCCAACCTAGATAGACAATGATTTTGCTAAACCACAATACTTTAAGATAGACATTGACAACTTCCTTTTCTTTTGTGCATGTTCTTCCTCCAGTATCAAATTCTTCAAGGTACACAAAAGTTCTCTTCTACTTATGTTTTTGGTTGATGATAAATGTTGAACCTTTTTTTTTTGTTCTTTTTTTTTATAGTTGGACATGAGACTCATATCTAAGTTTAATGTTCAGTTTTGGAGTTTCATGTTTGTCCTCTACTTTCTAAGGTTTGGTTTAATGGATCCTAATTTGCATGATGATAAATGTTGAACCTTTTTTTTTGTAGTTGAACATGAGACTCATATCTAAGTTTAATGTTCATTTTTGGAGTTTCATGTTTGTCCTCTACTTTCTAAGGTTTGGTTTAATGGATCCTAATTTGCATATGAATTAGGCTCTATGTTTAACGAGTTGGATTTTGACAGGATTATGAGAGCAATGAGAAATTCCCTATACAAGAGAATCGTATTAGCCATTTATTGCCAGGTTATTGCCAGGATATGATCGTGAGGGTGTACTCAAAAAAGCCTGAACTGGTATGCAGAATAATCTTTTCTACCAATAAGAACTCTCAATCATTTGTTCTCGATCGGCCATAGTTTTCAATCTATGCTTACTGGGTAATCACTATTGCAGGTGGAAGCAATTTCCGTGGCCTTTGAGAACTTTCAGCGTAAAACATATCATAACATACCGCAAGTTCACGAGACCCCTGAGAAGAAGAAATGTAGAAAGTGAAGGTCCCGTTGTGTACATTGTCAATCATCTTTCAACCGGAAAACAACCTTTGTATTCGAGAAAGATGCAAATATGACAGCCAAACAGTTGAGTGATTACTATTTTCAACCTGATTTTTGAAAATCAATCAAGAGTCTGCTATATAGTAGATAGGTATACATATGAAAAAAGTAAATAATGTTCAACAGTGTTATAAAGCAAAACTGTGTATAGTCAATTAGCATGTTTCAGCGGTCAGAACCTCAACTCTGTAACATGTAGATTGTTACGAGACATTTAACATCTGATATTCCTTGGTCACAGTATTCTGCTGCAGATACTGTAAATAGTTACTTAAGCTGATGAATCCTCCATCATTTAGGTGGTCTCCATGGAGATGTCATGGATTTATGTTGAGAGTTTCAGTAACTTGGATCCTGAAATTAGTTTGAATCTTGTTCAATCAATTCTTTTGCTAGTCGGATAATTATTTTTTTCAAGCAGTCCAGTGAATAATGATGCATGTCTCTAAGAATGCTGTAGATTTGGGCCTAATGGCGCATTGTCTCTGAAGAGTGAAGATGGCAATGTATATTCAAATAATGTACCCATTAGAGATGAAACCTAGCTTAGTGAAATCTGAAATCAAGAGGTTCCCTGTTTTGATTGATTCAGATAGTAGCTGAAAGCCTGAAACAAGCTTATAGGCGTCCATGTATCAGAACCCCAAATTTTGGCTCCCCTCGCGAGCCCCTTTTTTTAAGAGAACTGAAGCTCCCTTAACTTTTGAGACTCGACTAGAAACAAATGATGCAGCATTCTGTCAAAAATCTCCACAAAATATGAGACTGAGACCCTTCTTTTTGGTAAGCAAAAATCAAAAACCCTTAAACCCTTGAAATGCACCGTGGTTTATAAAATGCTTTTCATGTGATCATCTTTCCATTAACATTTACAGTAGCAGGCTAGCAGCATATTTTCTTTTCACCTATAGATTTTAATCCTTCGGATACAAATAACTTAGAAAAACAAAACTAACGAATAGAAAGAAAAAAATAAGTATGTCGACCAATTCACAATGGTGAATCCAATTTAACAACCCGATCAAGCACATTGTTGATTGACACACTGAAAGCATCCTCAAACTTATGAAGTTCTGAATTTGGTTCTCCATAAACCTGCCTTGGCATCAACTCGTGTATTATGTATCTTCTCATTTCGTTTCTTTCTTTCAGTGACACCTTCATCAATCTTTCCACCACGTTTACCTTCATATCTCTCACCTCTTCTTTGGCAATATACACCGAATATCGACGATGATCTTCTGGCAAGTGCCACGGGTACTGATAATATGCTGTGAAAGGATCAAAGAGAACCGGAATACAACCAGATATTAGAGAATCAAACACGGATTTTCTAGTCGGACTATCTCCAGGTGGTTGTAGACAGAATTCTGATTCCATGAATAATTCAATTAGGGATTCGGGTTGATCACATCCACCTGAGACACAATTATGAAATCGGCATATCACTTCATCAGCCACAGAAGTACATTGTTTGATCAACGTTGATCTTATGTTGTCTGGTGCTCCAGGTCTAGCCGCTCCTGCAAAACTGATTAGACTTCTGCGATCCGACTGGCTTTTATCTTTGATTGCCATTCCACAATATCGCTATCGGAATGAGGGTGAAAATGAGTCGGATGGGGAACACCAATGTCATTAAGATGCCACGGTTGTCTCTCAATCAAGAGCTTTAACGGATTCTGCATTTGATCTAGTTCTAAAAACCTAGTCCCCCATAGCTCCCCATCGCGTCGCCTAAAATCCCATGAAATCTTACCTAGAACGAATAGGTGATCCTTGCCGGAATTTCTAACCCAAAATTGTTGCAGTTGAAGCCATTTCATGAGTTCCAAACTCAACATATCTTTTACACTGACAGTTGAGTTTTTGAAATGCCATCTCAATATATCCAACCCACCATAGTAAGGGACATAGAAAAGCTTAGCTTCATTCACATTATATACCCTACAGGGATGTTTTAATACCCTTGTATGGAAGATAGGTTCAAGCGAATACTGATGAGTTCGATACCAACCCTTACCAAGTTTTAAAATTGGCTCACCCATGGCTTCATTTGTGAAAGATTCGCAAAAATTCATCCAAGGCACCATATTGCTGCAATCATCATTCATCAAATCCTTGTTGAATTTAGATGGTAAATCGTACACAAATATCCCTCGCCCGTCACATGTGCCACTACTGCTGGAATTTGATGAGTTAGATCTCCACGAACGAAGTACTTGTAATTGTTCTTCAACTTCCTGAGCAGCAGTCATCAAGTCTTCGTCGTCTTTGTTATAGATGTATCTATTAACAAACATGCTAGTAGCATTAGCATCCCTTATAGTAGTAGTGGTAGCAGCAGCAGTAGTATTTGCACTATTTTCATCATTAGTTTCTTTGACGATATTTGGTGCTATGTATACTGGCTCAGCATGATTGTAAGGAATCTCCTCCATAAGATGAGTACTATTTAGCATAATAGTCTTAGTACTCACTGGACTGCCGCCGCCGCTGCTACTACTAGTAGCATTATCATTGTTATTATCTTCACCGAAGTCTGGAAATCTGACTGCTTCATTATTTCCAGAAGTTCCGGCAGAGAGACAATAAAGATTACTTAGTTTCCTTGAAGAGATACAGACATGAGCATAAGAACCTGATATTACCGTTGTCGACGAAGACCAAGCAAATAAAATCATTAGTAGGAGAAATGCAGCTGGAATTCGATAAAGAAACCTATATGGTGATGATGATGCCGCGGACGCGTTATTACTCTCATCGGATTCATCTACATCTGCTTTCTTCTGTATTGGCACTAATTTCTTATTGTTAGTTTCTCTTGAAATTTTCTTTTGTTTCAATAACTGGGAAGCAGCCATGTCTAATCAGCACACAAAATCAGAGAGAGAGAGAGAGAGACAGAGAGATACATGTTGCAATCTTCGTGCTGCTTTTGTATTGGAATTCTATCTCTAGACTGAAATAATGTTGCTCCATAACCTTAGTTTGTAAAGAACAGACATGGATGCACGTAGTTAGAAAGCTTCTTTTCTTTAATGGGTATAAATATGTGCAAGAGCCAAGTAGGTAAGCACGACTACACGTTTGTGCTTGTAGTACCTAACTACCCCGATGCCATTTTTGGGAAATGCATGCATTTCAGGCTAAGGCCAGCTCCCTAAATATACAGGTATTGGAATCTAACTGATTTTATTTATTTTTTTAACGAAAAGGTTGAATTTTGAATTTATTATCATAAAGAAAATCAATCATCCATTTCGAAGACCGAAATCAACCTAATGAGAGTCCTAATCCTTCAAAAAATCAACTAAACCATTATGCTTAAGTACATTATCAAACAAGATCAAGGAAAAATAATGCCTATGTTGAAATTAAGCTTATATATTGTTAGAGAATATATATCCTTACACCGACAGATGTCAGTTATTTATTACCTTTATAGCCCGTTCGGTTGGGAGAATTGGAAACTTAAGAATTTAATTATGGGGTAATCCAATTCTTGGAATTAGATTCCAAGGAATGCAATTCAAATCCTAAAAATTTCTGTTCGGTTGAGGTAATTCAGTTATATTTGTTTTTATCCCGGAATCCAATTCCCTTGCAGTATTGGACCAATGCAATGGAATTCTACTATTTTGGAAGGAATTGGATTCCTAAGAATCATAATTCTTAATTAAAAAAAGTTCATTTGCATCGTTCGGTTCAAAGAATTGGGTGCATTCCCTGGAATCCAATTACTTGAAACGAACATGCTGTTAGAGTGTTGGTTGTTGTTTTTTCCGTGATGACATGTCATTATTGTCCTGCCTATAAATAAGCATGTGCCGTCTCGTGTAAGAGTTAATGAGAAATGAAGTGAGTGTGTCTATCTAGCGAGAAACACAAATAACATCTCAATATGGTACCAGAGCATCAGATCGAACATCCTCCCAAAAATGAGAATCTAGTTTCTATATACTTCAACGGTTACCTTCTGAATTCAGCTCTTTCAAAACCTCAACCATTATTCAATAACTTAGGAATCTCGATCCTGTTAATTCTGCAGAATTATTGAGTTTGATATTATCTGAAGAAGCTGGAATGAACTTTAGCTCTAAGATGGATTTATCAACAGCTTCTGCTATGTCACTAAATAACATTCCCATGTTCCACCTCCTCATTCTTGTGAACATTATTCACCTCATCATTATCCATTTCGTCCATATTCTTCTCAGCAGTCTTCAAATTGGCCTTCACCTCCTCGTGTGGTTTTCAAAGTCCTGATAGTTTTAGAGGTGGTAAATTTGGTGATGATCCATATAGAGGTTTTGTTAGAGGTGGTCGGTATAATCATGGTGTCAGATTTGGTAGAGGTGGTGGTGTATGTGATTTTTTTCTCTAGCTATGAAATATGACTATTATATTGCTTGTCATCCAAACCTGGTCACTCAACTGCAGAGTATAGGTTTAAGTACTCAACTGCACCTTTTTTTGTTCAGGCATATAATTTTGGTTTTGAGGATTATGATGAAAATTTTGAGGATTATTGGTGCCCTGAGTCAGAGGCTTTTGCAGTTTGTTAAAGCACTGCTCGGTTGAACTCGTAATCTTTCTTATCTCAAGCTTGTTTGTCAAGTTTAGGTGATCAAAACAATAAGTCCTGATTTCTAGTCTACTTATATCTATGTCTCGGACTAGGATATAATGTGTAGTTGAGCTTTAGACTTCATGACGTTCATCGATTGAAGACGAAGATCTACTGAGGAGAGCTTGGAGGAACTTCATCAACAAAAGGTATGTGGATACAAAAACTTATCTATCACTCAGAAGTCTATTCTATTATATCTCCTATTGAGACTAAGTCGTATAACTATATATACTTTTACATTATACACATTTGATATTTCGAGTTGAGTTTAACTCTCTTATATCGTTCTCGAAATATGTGTTAGAAGATTTTTGCTTTAGCTACATTCATCATTATTCTTGACGAGTTTAGTTGGAAAGAATTTATTTGTTGGAAACTAAATAATGAGTCAAAAGATGCTCATGTGAAAATTGCCTTGAAACATCTTACATGATTTGTGTGAGACAGTCATTTGATCTAGACTCGGAATGTTTCGTATTGATCATTCGATCACTTGAAAATTACTTATAAGCTAATAGTTTGTGTGAGACAGCTATTGTCGTCTTTTAAGGATGTTTCAATGATTGAAATGGGTGTTTAGAACAATTAACGATTGTCTGGATATAGCACAGTATGCAAACTATTGTAGTATGATTCAGGTTCGGGAAGATAGTATGCATACCTGTTCGCGAACTGTCGAACAAGACCAAAGTCCGGAACTTAAGTTTGCGTACCCGTTTGCAAACTAAATTGGTTTATGTTCTAAAATCAGTTAAATATGATTCCATACTCACGAACAAATACATATACAAATTAAGGAATGCAATCTTTGCAAACCTTGGCTTAATGTTCATGAATTGATTCTCTTGAATCAATCCGATTTTGTTTCAATTGTATCTTGTATACTTCTATGAGAATATAAACAATTGAACAACTCTATGAGTAACACAATTAGATTCATTTAATTATCATTTGATCCAGAAGTGTTAGATGAATGTGGTTAATAGAAAAGTGTTCATATGGCTAACTTCGATTAACTATTGTTGAGCCAAATCAATACACACGTTTAGGTGTGGTTACCCATATCTAAATGAAGGTATATTTCATTTATGTGTAACACGCTAAGTTCATCTAACGGTGGAGAGATATTTTTTTGGTTTTAAGCAAACTTAGCTTGAATCTTAAATCAAGTTTTCATCTAATGGTGAATATTGATTGCGTTGTTTCAAAGCTATCAAACCCTGTTTTGAAGCCTATATAAGGGAGAACTCTAGCAACTGGGAAACCTAATCCCCACACCTCCTATGTGATACTAGTTGTGTACTAGAGTCGATTCTCCCTTAACCTAGGTTTTTCCCAAAAACCATTATAGGTTAACGACTTAAAGACTTCATTGGGATTCTGAAGCCAGATCCAACTATTTTCTCTGTAGTTGTGTATTTTGATCTTACTTATTCTGTCGTATTGAGTATTATCTTCTCTAAGATTGGCTCGAGATTTATCTCCGATAGGTAAGATATAAAAAGTAATCACAAAGCTCTTCGTCTCATTCTTTGTGATTCCACAATAATTTGTTATACTACCATATAGTTAAGTTATTGTGAGGTGTTTGATATTTCTAGGCTGTTCTTCGGGAATATAAGACCGTATTTTTAATTGGTTCCTGTTCACCTTGATTTATCACGGAACAAAAACTTCGTAGGTATTTCTGCGGGAGACATAATTATCTATCAGAATAGACTTTTCTGTGGGAGAAAAATTTGTTTATCAAGTCTTCGACTTTGGGTCGTAGAAACTCTTAGTTGTGGGTGAGATCAACTAAGAGAATCAAGTGCGTAGAGTCCTGCTGGGATACATAGGCGTAAGGAACGCGACTGTACCTTAATCGGTGTGAGAATTGGTTAGGGCTCAACTACATTCCAGTCCGAAGTTAAATTGTAGTAGGCTAGTGTCTGTAGCGGCTTAATACAGTGTAGTATTCAAAACTGGACTAGGTCCCATGGTTTTTCTGCATTTACTGTTTCCTCGTTAACAAAACTTCTGGTGTCTGTGTTATTTCTTTTCCGCATTATATTTTCTATGTAGTTGAAATATCATAAGTTGTGCGTAGTTCAATCAATTTATAAATCCGACCTTTGGTTGTTGATTAAAATTGACTGATACTTGAACATTGGTTTTTGATTTCAATTTATTTCTCATATCAATCAGGCTCACAGATTTCTATCTGTTCGATTGCAGATTGTATTGAGAAATTGAGATATAACTCTTGGATGTTTTTCCTTGATTGAGTCTGACTGCCTAGTTGATTCTCTTGGAATTATATTGGAGTTAGTCCATACAGATTGCCGAACGAAATATTAGGTGTGGTCGTTAGACCCTCGCTTTTTCAATTGGTATCAAAGACGGTAACCACGCGAAGACCTCATAAGTCTGTGTTTGTAGCAATATGACTCTATGGACAGAAGCGCTATCTTAATAAGCGTACCACCAGATCCAGGAGATACATAATTTGTTTCTATGTCTGATTTGATTAAATATGTAGAAAATATTCTATCTCATCCTCCTCCTGGAATAAAATCGCTCGAAGTATTTTTCAGAAGTCGAAGGACTCCTTGAGAATCTTTGTTTTGATATTAAGAATGTTTTCCAGAAGGAACAAGACTCTCTCCATAGACTAGATCATATAAAGATGAATAATGTTCTTATTGAGGTTAATATTGATTTATTGATAAGTGAGTGCACTGTTTTTTCCTTCTATAATACAACGAGTCATGCACTGGTTGCATTACAAATGGAGCATAAGCCTCATTTAACTAAGATTATCCCTCTTGAACAGAATTCATTACATGAGTTTATTCCAGAAATAATCTATCATAATAACATGATAATGTTCTTTAGAAAAGAAGCAAAGATATCTTTCTCTTCCAAGGAAGTTTCCTTACGCTGTGCTAAAAGCCATTCCCTGTCCTTGTTGATGAAACAATACAAAACAAGACATCACAGACATAAAAAATTTTACTCTTTTGATTGTCTATTGTGTTGTGAAGTTTCCACTAAATCAGCTTCTTGGGTATTTCTCAACCCATCTAGGTACAAAATCTGCTGGAAAGAGATTCTCTCTTGGAGTCAAGATTTTAAATCTGATCGAACTCTTTTTTAGTTCCCAGATTTCACCTTTTAGAATAAACCCATTTAGCTCTTGATCCTTTTCGTGCGGTTCGCATGCGCGAAATGGGCCACGAACCAGAACTGATTGGTTGCGGTACCTGGACTAGTTTTACCGGCTCAGGAACTGTTCGGTCGGTCGCACATTTAAAAGAGAAACTCTTCTCTTGTTTTCTTCTCCATCTTCCCTGTTCGGGAACTGTAAAGGAAAACTCAAGAGTTCGTAAACTCTTAATCTCCAAAAACCTCATTTCTCAATCTTTTTGAGTGTTCTTGGTACTATTGGATTCACAACAAAAAACTATTCAACGGGATTATCGTTGTTTTTTCATCTTTTCCAGTTCCGAAGCCTCACTATTAACGACAGTTCGTGTACCCGATAAATTCTTCTTCATCTTTTTAAGTTTTCTCCAAATATCAATGGCATCTAGGAAGAGACCTTGCCGTGGTGAGAGTTCAGGTGCTCAAAATCGTGAAGATACATCTTATAACCCTAGCTTGCAAACTAGGTTCATAGACACTAAGGCTCATGATTATTATGTGGAATATAGTAGAAAGAAGCCTATTGTGGAAAGGATTTATGCTTTCTCTGAACTTAGTGTAGATCATCTTCCTGGTTTCTCTGAGAATCATGAATGGGGTATAATTCTTCGTCCCATGGGAAACACACATATAGAAATGATAACTCAATTTTATGCAAATTTGCATGAACCTGACACAATCAACTGCACTTTCAAGACCATTGTTCGAAATAAAGTGTTTATTGCGAATGGTCAAATAATTTTTTAACTTGTCCCAGGTTGGTGATTTCCAATTACCACAATCTGAGCATTTGAGACCTTCTCCAAACATGCTCTCAAACTTTCTTATTGCAAAGGATGTTTCCTAGAAGGATGGTAAGATTGATGTTCATGATGCTGAGTTGTTCCTCAAAGTTGCTGGTCTGGTGGCAAATTTAATTTCCAGCACTATTGACAAAAAGTTGTGGACCACACCTCTTGCTGATTTGGTCTACTACATTATTGAAGGGAGGAAAATTGATTTTCGTGGCCTTTTTATTCGTCAGATGATAAGCGTAAAACAAACTTCAAAGAAGACTCTAGCTTTCCTTGTCTCATTTCAAGGATTTGCAGTCATTATGGCATTATTTCTGTTGAAACCAATCTTGGAGGACCAAAAGTCTTGTCCATGAAAAGCGTCGAAAAGATGTGCAGAACTCCAGCTAGAACTACAACATCTCCTAATCTTGAGATCATCCATCTTCTAAAACAAGTTGATTGTTTGCAGGAGCAAGTGGATTATGCTTCAGAAGCTTATCCAGAACTGATTGAGAAGTTTAATGAAATTGCTAGAGACTTTTTCGAGAGTTTGGGTTGACTGTTTTTCATCTGTTTCTGTCTGATATAACTCTTCTGATGGTATTTATGTTGAACTTCTTATGTCGAACTTATTAAAATTGTTATATTTTAATGGTTGTAATAACTTCAATGGTATTTTAGACTTGAATGATTTTATATTTCAATTAAATTGCTAAATGTGCTAAATCCATAAGAAGTTTAGCTATATTTCAAAAGTTAGAATGAACTTTTGAATATTCGCAGTATTGATCTTTTCCTGATCCACTTCTATGTGAAAGTACTATATGGCTCCGTAAATTTTCTTATGTTGAGAATTTCCAATTAAATTAATCATTAAGGTTCTCTTGTGGTTAATTTAGTTGAGTTTTCTGGATACAAATTCATGTTTCATGTGATTTGTTAATGTCCAAAGAAATCCTTCTTTTCTCGTAAAAGTAAGGTCGCTCTTGTTGTTCTTTCGGGAATGACATTTTATGGGGAAGAGTTCTTAATTGAATTTGTGCGTAATTGCGAAATCTTTGTGGGGAGTGTGGCTGTGGAATATTGTAGGAGTTTTCTTGTATATTTATAAACTCCTTGAGTTTTTTTTTTCTTCTGAATCACATAGTTTTTTATTAAAGAATGAAATTGTTCAAAAATTACAAGACCTGAACTGAAATAAGAAAGTCAACTACATAGGCATCAAAAATAAATCCTAACAAAATCTATAATACTCAACATTAGTCATTCTACTCTTGCTAGGAAATTAGGTCTTCCATAGTATATTTTTCTATGACCTGCAGCCATTTTAGCCCCCCTTTTAGAAGTTGTATCTGCAGAAAAATTTATCTCCCTAAAGCAATGACAGAATCTTATTGTTTGAATGTTGCACACAACCTTCTGCCATCTCATTCTTATGAACCAGGGCATCTTATTTCCAGCAAATTCAGAGATTACTGTTTTAGAATCAGAGTTGAGGATTATAAATTGTAACTTCCATTATACTGCCAACTCAACTGCACAAGTTACTGCATACACTTATGCAATGTAATTGGTTGCTATACCTATTCCTCCAGATATATCTCCCATCACTTGACACGGGTGATCTCTAATCACTACACCAAAACCAGCAGCTCCTGGATTTCCAATGGAAGCTCCATCGCAGCAAAACATAACAAATCCAGTACTTGGTGGTACCCAGAAGCAAGGTTTATTACATTGAAATTTAATTCTTGGCTCCGGATTGAAAAAGAAAATTACCTGGTTATCATATTCATGGTTCCACTTGTTACTCTTTATTCTAAGCCCTCCTTCAAACACTGCTTTTTTGATTCTGCATTTAAAATTTTGAGTATTGGGACTTACTTGATCAAACAACATTTTTTTTTTTTTTGAAATCACAACTCCTTTATAATTGCACTGGCTGCAATAATCCAACATTCTTTAATCAATGGATTCTTATTTCTTGCACTATTCCACACATCTTCAAAGTATTTTGGAATCCTGAACTTGAAAACAGAACATATCCATCTCCATATCTCAATACTGAATTTGCACTCCCACAAGAGATGGTGAAAATTATCCTGATCTTCATCACAAATGCAACACCTTGAAGCCAATTCATACCCCCTTCCAATCATTACTGAGTCATCAGCATAGGTTCCTTGAACTATTTTCCATAGATTAATTGCTATAGTAGGATGAAGATATGAGTTCCATATGTATTTATAGCATTGCAGAGGAGGTTCTTTATTTCTCATTATATTATTTGTTGAAGAAGTTGTGAATGTACCTTTTATATCTCCCTTCCAGATTAGGAAATCATGCCCCATACCAATTTCAGGCAATATGTAAGATGACAGTAATTGTTTTATTTCTAAAGGCATATTCCATTCTCCATCAAGGATAACATCTGTCACCTTCATGTTGATATGAGATTTAACATAGTCAATGTATCCAACTTCTTCAATTAGAGGAGTATTAATAACCCAAGAATCAAACCAAAATGATGAGACCTTCTGACCATCACCGAAACATCATCTTATATTATCCTTCAAATGGTTCCATGCCCATTTTAATCCTTTCCAAATAGATGATAGTTGCCAGTTGTTCTTCCATTGACCATGTCTGTCTTGAAATTTAGCCTTTATGAATAAAGCCCATTCTGCATCAGAATTAATGATCCTCCATAATATTTCCATAAGTAGAGCTTTGTTAATGACCTCCAACCTTTGTATTCCCAAGCCCCCTTCACTATAAGGAGAACACATTTTCTTCCATGATAAGATTTTATATTTTCTAGTTTCTCCATCATCAAACCACAATTTTTTTCTAATTATTCTTTCACAAATATTGATTACAGAGGCTGGCCACTTATATACTGACATGCTATAAATTGGCACACTGCAGATACTGACTTTATTAGCACTAATCTGTCATGAAATGACAGTAATTTTCCTTTTTAAGTAGCCAATTTCATTTGCATTAGTTCCACAATTGGCCATACTGTGGAAATTTTAACCCTTTCAGCATGTAAAATGACTCCCAAATACTTGTCAGGTAGGATATTTACTTCCATTTGGACCAATTCCTTGATTTGCATCTTCCTTACTTCAGTTGTTCCATCAACAAAAAGCTTGCTTTTATTTTTATTTATCATTTGCCCTGAGCTGTTATGGTAATCCTCCAAGAGTTTCATTAGGTTCTGAATGCTTTTCTTTGCACCATTGAAAAATATAAACACATCATCACCAAAAAACATATGAGAAGGATGAATTCCATTTCTAATTACTATTGGACTTATTTTTCCTTCAACCACCATTTTTGATATATTTCTGCTCAGAACATCTTCCAAAATCACAAATAGGGTTGGAGATAGGGGGTCACCCTGTCTTAGCCCCTTACCAACTGAGAAGAAGCCATTGGGACCACCATTGATCATTATAGAGATTTTAGCAGATTCAAATAGAGTGCATAGCCACTTACACCAAGTATCCGAAAATCCATACTTTAGTAACACTTGACATAAAAACTTCAAGCTCATAGAGTCATAAGCCTGAGATATGTTCAGTTTAAGTCCAATATTACCACATCTTCTTTTCTTTTTCATTTCATTTACCATTTCATAAGCAAGAACTATTTGATCTTGAATGTTTCTTCATTTAATGAAGGCTGCTTGCTGAGGAGAAATGAGCTTATTCATAAGACTAGACATTCTTGTTGTGATGATTTTTGTAAATATTTTAAAGATCACATTTCTAAGACCAATTGGTCTAAATTGATGGGGATATCTTGCACCTTATACCTTTGGTAATAAAACTAGAAAATTAGAATTTAAGCCTCTTGGGATAAACCTTCTTCTCCAACAAAATTGCACTGCATTCACCACATCTGTCTGAATTACTTGCCAACAAGCTTTGTAAAAACTTCCAGAGAATCCATCTGGACTTGGAGAACTATCAGGATCCATTTCAAAAAGTGTTTGCTTAATTTCTTCAGTTGATGGAACATCATCTAACATTGCTTGGTCATCCACAGTAATCACTTTTGGTATTACATCTAGCAATGAATTTGTAATATCAACTTCACTAAATTTGAATTTTTGCTCAAAATGATTAATGAGAATCTCTGCAATCTTTCCTTGATCTGTGTCAATTTCATTATTATTATCCTCCAATTTACCTATAAAGTTTCTTGCTTGCCTAATCTTAAGATTTGTATGAAAGAAGCTTGTATTAGCAGAAACCTCTTTGACCCATTTAATTCTAGCCTTCATTTTCATCATTGTACTTAGCTGCACTTCCTTGGAGTTAAACTTATTTTCAGCTCTCACCAAATTGTCCAACAGAACATTATCAAAAGGATTAGCATCAGATAACTTCATAGCTTTTTGAACTTCTTTTTCTGCTTCTTTAATTTGCACATTAACATTACCAAACACCTTGCAATTCCAGTCTGCCAAAACCTTTTTTAGTCTTTTTAATTTACTTTGAAACACAAAAGATGGATCACCTACTACTTCTTCAGACCAACTTTTAGTCACAATCTCCATAAAACCAGGATGTTCTATCCAAATCTTTGGAATTTTGTATGGTACATTTTTTGGTTTAGGAAAGCCTATACATCCACCCAAGAGCGGAGAATGGTCTGAGGCATTTCTCATACCAGCTTTATATCCCCATCCTTCATATTTTTGAAGCCACAAATTGTTAAAAACTGCTTTGCCCAGATTACATAATATTCTACTTGTACCATGCTGACAATTTGACCAAGAATGTTGAATGCCAGTTTTGGGAATTGCTGCAATTCACATTTGTCAAGACAAGAAGTAAAATCTAGCATATTTCTTGTATTAGCAGGCCTACCTCCTACTTTTTCCTCAGATATAATGGCATTAAAATCACCAATTTCAATCCAAGGTTTTTGTAAATAACTAATCACCTCCATCTCAGACCACAAGAATCTTCTTTGCACTGCACCAACATGGGCATGAAAACCAGAAACAGGAGTACCTCCAATGCTTATTGTTATCATCTGGCTTGACATTGATACTACAGATGGAGTAGGCAAATGTTTATTCCAAAATAACCAAATATTCCCTTTTTTTATTAGACATAGAATTATGAATCACCATATTTTGCATCCCTGACAAATTCAATTTATTGCAGAAAGTTGCACTACAAACTACTTTAGGTTCAGCTACAAAGACTAAAGAAGGATTAAACTGATTTATTAAAGACCATAACTTATCTTGAGCCCTAGGTATTCTCATGCCCCTGATGTTCCAAAATAGAACTTTCATTGTTGAGGATGGAGGCCTTTAGTGCCTCTTTTTCCTTGATTTTTCCTAAAATTGTACTTATTGGTAGCTTGTTGAATTCTTACCTTTGGTTCTGCTTCATTCTGTTGTTCTTTTTGGATTAGATTTTTTTCTTAGATGAATATGGATTTTGAATTATTTTATACCAAGAAGTAGTAGGAATTCTTTCCTTTGACACTGAACCATCTTTTCCATTAATATACTTGATGACACTTTTGTCCACAACATTATCTTCAGCAATTTGTGAAATTCTCGTTGGATCAAGAGTCTCAGCTTCCCCACTCATATTTATATCTATTTCCTCTTCAATCACAGTATTAAGAGATTCAAATCTGCTTGAAGTTATATTAACAGCTTCATTGTGATGTTGAGGTACTTCAGTTTGATGACAAATCTTTGTAACTGGAGTGTAACATATATCAAACTTTACCCTTTCCTTTGGAGGTATTACCTGTGACACAGATGTGGCAACATGTGAAGTAGATGGAGGACCTTTTTCTGCTTCATATATTTTACCAGTATCACACTTCTCTGGAGTAGAAATCAGTATTGGAGACATACTGAAAAGACGGGGTCTAACAACCACACACAATATTTCGTTTGGAAATCTGAATATACAAACTCCAATATACTTTCAAGAGAATCAATGTTTATGAACAGTGCCAAAGACCAATGTTCAAGGATCAATCAATTTCAATCAACAACCAAAGGTTGGATTTCCCAATTGATCGATTCAACGCACAACCTGTGATATTTCAATTATATAACAAAATATAATGCGGAAAAGAAATAACAGAGACACCAGAATTTTGTTAAAGAGGAAATCGCAATTGCAGAAAACCCCCGGGACCTAGTCCAGATTTGAACACCACACTATATTAAGCCGTTACAGACACTAGCCTGCTACCAATGAACTTCGGACTAGACTGTAGTTGAACCCTAATCAATCTCACACTGATTCAAGGTACAGTTGCGCTCCTTATGTCTCTGATCCCAGCAGGATACTACACACTTGATTCCCTTAGCTGATCTCTCCCACAACCAATAGTTGCTACAACCCAAAGTCGAAGACTTGATAAACAAATCTCTCTCATATAGAAAAGTCTACTGGTACAGATAAATTTTTCTCCCACAGAAATACCTATGAGTTTTGTTCCGTCTTTTGATAAATCAAGGTGAACAGGAACCAATTGATAAACCAGACTTACATTCCCGAAGAACAACCTAGTATTATCAATCACCTCACAATAATCTTAATCGTATGGTAGCGAATAAAGATATTGTGGAATCACTAACGATGAGACGAAGATGTTTGTGACTAATTTTGATCTTGACTATCATAGAATCAATCTCGAGCAAATCTTATAGAAGATAATACTCAATACGATAGAATATGGCAAGATCAGAACACGAAACTACAGAGAAAATAGTTGTGTCTGGCTTCACAATCCCAATAAAGTCTTCAAGTCGTTAACCTACAGGGTTTCGTGAAAAACCTAAGGTTAAAGGAGAATCGACTCTAGATTATGCAACTAATATCAAACAGGAGGTGTGGGGATTAAGTTTCCCACTTGCTAGCGCTCTCCTTTATATAGTTTTCAAATCAGGGTTTGCAATCAATGTTACCTTGGTAACAAAGCATTCAATATTCACTGTTAGATGAAAACCTGATTAGATTCAAGCTAATATCTTTCAACCGTTAGATCGAACTTAGCTTGTTATACACAAATGAAATATACCTTCATTTAGGTTTAAGTAACCGTACCTAAACGTGTAAACCATGTAGGCTCAACCGTAGCTAACCGAGGTTAGCTATATGAACACTCTCATATCAACCTTATTCATCTTAACCATAACTAGTTCAGATGACTCTAATGAAACTATTTAAAGAGTTTTTCAATTGTTATATTCTCATAGAAGTATACAAGAACATAATTGAAGGAAAATCGGTTTGATTCACTCAAATCAATTCATGAACATTATATCCGCGGTTTACAAAGAATGCATTCCTTAATATATAAATGTATTAGTTCATGAGCCAACTGATTTTAGAACTTTAACCACTCAAGTATGCATACGGGTATGCATACCTAAGGAGCCGGTCTGATTTTGGGTTTGCCAGTATGCGAACGGGTACGCATACTTAAGTACACTTCCAAAACCCGACGGAAATTCCCGAACCTATACCTTACGCAAGTACGCGTACCGGTATGTGTACTTGGTACACGGAATTTCACAACTACAAGTACGCATATGGGTATGCATACTTTAGTTCTGGCCATGGATCACATACATGCAAGAATGCACACTATGTTTATAATCCAATGATGGTTAAGTATTCTAAACTCTATTTCAATCGTTGAAACTTTCTTAGAGGATGATAATAGCCGTTTTCACACACTATTAGCATCAAAGCAATTTTCAAGCTATCGAAATAATCATAAAGAAACATTCCAAGCCTACATAAAATGATTGTATCACACAAACCATGTAAGATGTTACTCGGCGATCTTCACATGATCATCTTTTGACTTTAGTCAAGAATATAAGATGAACTTGGTTGAAGCGAAAGCTTACCAACACATATTTCGATAAATATGTAAGTGAGTTAATCTCAGCTCGAAATCTCAAATGTGTATAATTGACAACTATATAGTAATACGAATTTCGTCTCAATATAGGAGATAAAGTAGAAATAGACTTTCCAAGTGATAGATGAGTTTTAGTCTCCACACACCCTTTGTTGATGAAGTTCCACAAGCTCTCCTTAGTAGTTCTCCGTCTTCAAGTGATGAACGCCTTGAAGTCTAATGCTAAACTACACAATCTATTCTAGTCCGATACATCACTATAAGTAGACTAGAAAGCAAGACTTATAGTTGTGATAACTAACATTAACAAACAAGCTTGAGATAGCAACGCTTGCGAGTTTGACCGAGCAGTGTTCTAACAATCTCCCCCTTTGTCAATTTTAGTGACAAAACTATCAATACATATGGATTGCAAAATAAATAAACTTTGTAACTTCTCACCCAAATGATTGATCTCCTTGCTTCTGCAACATTACTCGAAATCTTCGTCACTTCCAAGTACTCCAACGATTCCAAATGTGTTCAATTCCGCATCATCGTTGTTCAAGATGCGTAGCAATAACAATGAGAAAACATATGCTCTCAATCATTGTTATACAGTGTCATAGTATCATTACACGGCATCAAAGTTCAATTGTATCACAACTTTGACAACAATACTTTGGTGATATGTATCACTCCCCCTTAGTCAATACTTCATCCCACAATAAAATCCACTCCTCTTATACCTCCTCTGCCAACTGTCCTTCCACCTCCCCTGCCATCTGTCCTTCCACCTCTTATGTAACCTCCTCTCCTACCTGTCCTGCCACCTCTACTCCCACCTCCTCTTCCACTATTCTGTTGTTCATTTAGATACTACAAAATCCATAGCTGGATTCCTCATCACTTGTGGTTCACCACATGCAAACAAAGATAAAGATAAAGATTTCCAAAAAGATAAAGACAAAAAAAATATAAAAGTTCACCACCTTGGGCAGCTTCAAATTCAGCCTTTCTAGGACAACCCCTCTTGTTGTGCCCAAATTCCAAACATAATTTACATTTCTTTCTCTATCTATTTCAACTTCTAGCTTCATCTGCATCTCTTCTCCTTTCAATCCTTGGTCTGCCTTTTTGCCTCTCATATGGTGGAGGTTTTACTTTATGTTGAATTTCATACAATGACTTCCATTTACATACATTTTCCATTGGACCAACCATTCCAGCATATGTGGTTCTGTACTTGTCCACATGATGATATTCATCACCATACCTAAAAAACAAGAAGAAAACAACAACAATATTGATTATAGATAAAGTTTTTAAACATAAAATTTCATAAAATAAATAAAATAAAATACAACCATGAAACAACTTACTCTTTCCAGTCAGTATTTCTGTTGAGAAATGAAGCATTGATTGCATGTTTACAAGGAATCCCAGTGACATCCCAAAACCTACAATAACATTGATGCTTAGGAAAATCAACAACCCAAGAACATCCATTCCTGTGATCAAGGATTGTCCACACATCTTTGCTAGTAGGGACCCTTTCAAATGTTGTTACTTTTTGCCTGTTCATATTATAAATCTCTTCTACCCTTGGGACCACACTTCCATCAGGATAACTCTCACCTTGTAGTCTCCTATCAAACATCAACCTTGTCACCATCAGGTGATACTTCTCAAGAAACTTACAAACAGGTAGACCTCTTATATCCAATATCCATGCATTAAAAGCTTCACAAAAGTTTGAAGTTATGTGTTCACAGCTTGATGAAGTATTAAAGAAAGCCCTTTCCCACTGTGCAGAATCTTCTCTCTGTAAATAAGCCACTGCTTGTGGTCTTACATCCATCATCTTTTTCATTTCTATATCATGATCTTCCTTCACATATGACCTTGTTGCATTCCATGCAAGTGCTTCTAGATGCTTTCCATGGTGATATCTTTTCATGTTCTTGTACATATGTCTAAAACAATACCTATGGTAATGATTCACATCAGCAAAGTTTGTGTCAACAACTGATATGAGTCCCTTCTCCCTGTCTGATATGAATGTAAGTTCTCTTGGATGTAGTTTCAAATATGGGGCAACAATCCTAAGAAACTCAGTCCAATTCTCTTTGTTTTCCTTTCTACATGTGAATATAGCAATTGGAAATAATCCATTGTTTGCATCTAATGACATAATGCTTAAGCAAACACCTCCATACTTCCATTTCAGAAAACAACCATCTAAACCTAGAATAGGTCTACAACCAAGTCTAAACCCTTCTAGAGAACATTTATATGCTATACAGAGATGCTTGAACTTACCAGCTTCATCTGTTGTACAACTAGCAATACTACCATCATTCCTCTTCAGTATTTGCTCACAACATTCAGGACTTAAAGCATAACTTTCTTCATAGTTGCCAAAAAATATCTCCATACACATATGCCAAGCATGCCAAGCAGTCCAATAAGAGATCTCTACAGAGTGAACCCTCTTCACTTCAGACTTGAAATCCTTTGGTTTATAGTTAGGATGAGCTTTAAAAGCATTTAACATAACCCTGAATACCCACCTACAAATACAAAACAGTTCACACACACATTAGATACCTAAAGTAATGTTGAACATAAAAAATCATAACTGAAACAACATTTGTAAACACAATTACCTTGGTTTGGCCAAGGGATTGTTGATTCCATGAGTGGTTTTACAAGTATGCTCAAAATCACCCTTCTTGCACCTAAAATTATCCCAAATTCTTGAGAAATATACATTTCATTTACAGTTTGGGTCCTTGAATTTATATTGCTATTGAATTTCAGTATTCTTGACCTGGACAATGTCAAAATTCTGAAATATATTTTGATCCTTTATGTAATCCATGCATTCTTGGCATGAAGCCCATTCCTGCCCAACAAACATCTTGTCCAGAATAGTAGTATCACTCTTCCAAGTCTTCAACTCTTCCTCTTCATAGACTCTTCCTGTTTTCTCCACATAGTCATGATACTCTGCACTCTTCTTAATCACACTTGTTAACTGCTCAGCCATGTCATCCTCTTTCTCAGTGGAGTTCTCCTGTGGAACTTCTATTGGATCTTGTTATTCATCTGACTCTGACTCACCAGATGATATATACTTCTCTTCAGGATTACACTTGTTAATATTGAGGACCTTTTTCTTAGTTGGTTCCACAACAACTTCCTCTACTTGAGTAACTGATTCAACTTGGCTCAAATCGACATCAACATATGATCCACTTGATGGTTCACTAACACTTCTACCTAAACCATTTACACAATTACTTGACCCAACTTCATTAACATCTTTTCTATCTCTTCTTGTACCACCACCCACTTTAACAACTTTACTAACCTTTCTTGTACTACCACCCACCTTTCTAACACCTTTCCTAACCTTTCTTGTACTTCCACCCACCTCTTTAACACCTTTCCTAACTTCATTTACACCACTACTTGACCCACCTTCTGTATTCACATTCACTGTCAAATTTACATTGACATTTAAATCATCCACCTGACTTACATTCACATTTAAATCATCCACCCGACTTACAACAGTTTCCTCTTCAATACCTTTGGTACTATTTGTCTTGTCATACTTGTGTAACTGTGACAGCCAATCTAGTTCCTCCTCAGCCAAAAAATCAGGCCTTTTTGCATTTAAATGAGAATCCTTTTTGGCCCTACTAGTCCCTACCAAATAACCATCTTTAGTTGGATAATATTTAGGCAGTTCAGACCCATCCATTTCTGCACATCAATATCACACTACAAGTTAATACATTGCATACTTTAATCAAAGGACCACTTAACTGTATATTTTAATCAAAGAACCACTTCTCCTTGTGGAAACCAACAAAAAATCTGACAAAGTAACCATTAAACAAACAAACCCCACGTTCTATTTCCCCTTTAAAGTCTTAAAAAACACCCAATTCCAAAAATCCCCAAATTAAAAAAAAAACCTAACTTTATGAAATCGAAAAAGGAAAGAAATCAGACAAAACCTGACGCTTAAATTACTCTAATAGGATCGAATCGTATCAAACTAATGCATAAAACATACAAAATCGTACACAAATCATAACACTTACCACTGTAATCGATTGCACAGGTACACAAGAAGTTCTTTTCACCAAAATCTTCCAAATAGGTCTTCAATAACTAAAAGAGAGTAATAAAACCTAACAATAACACTCGATTAACCTAGATTCAATCACGATCTGAATCTCTCCTAACATTTTCTTCGCTCTTCTCTTTGATGGTGGCGGGTAAAAAAACTCACTAATGAAATTAAGGCAAACATCATTTTCGTTTATATCGATCGGGTAGATTCAATCTTAGCCATTCATCGAGTAGAGACTGCTATTGCACGCACACGTGTTAGATGGGAAACTCTGTTAAGGACATGTTTTGTCATTATTGGTAAAGTTATTTAATTTTTGGTAATTAACTATTTAATTCACGGAAAAAGAACCACGTCATCAAATTGGTTAGTCAGCGCGGGTCAACGTCATTTCCAAGTACCAAGCACTAACTTGGAAAAAAGTTAGACCAAACACTAATGTTGGTCAAAATATAAGTACCAAAAACCAAATAACCCTATTTTTAGTGTGAATTACACATTAATTATCCCCCCTTTTGTAAATATATATTGGTAAAGGTACGATACTAGTGGGATCCTCATGAAATTTTCATAGAGCTACTTGATGACTAAAAGAGAATATTATACCAACTTGTTTCGATGATTTCACATAGTCGAAACTTAGTGTATTCATCAAGGAGTTTATAAAGATACAAGATAACTCCTATAATATACCACAACCACACTCCCCACAAAGATTTGGCAATTAAGCATAAGTTCAAATAAGAACTCTCCACCATATGATGTCATTCCCGAAAGAACAACAAGAGCGACCCTACTTTTACAAGAAAAGAAGGATTTATTTAGACATTAAAAAATCACATGAATCATGAATTTGTATCCAAAAATCTCAATTGAATTAACCACAAGGAAAATGATCAATTCAATTGCTCATGCTCAACATAAGAAAACTTACGGAGCAACACAGTACATACACAAAGATGTGGATCATGGAAAGACCGATACTGCGGAATAAACAAAGATTCATTATATTTTTCATCACTATTTGGACAATGACATATAATAGACATAGTCTTTGAAAACAAAGTTCATCCTATCTTCCATCAATATTTGCATAATGACATAATAGGCTTAACTTTTGTAGTCAAAAGTTCATTCTATCTTTATCAATACTTTCACACTGACATATAATAGAGTTAACTTTTGAACAAATATGGGACAGTCAAGGTTCACGGACGTAAACAACATATCCCGTAACAATATGCAATATATAAAACCATAAAGATTAATACTGTAAAAATCATCTTCCAAATAAACATTAGAATTTAAATAAATAAATCTAAAAACATTGCAAGATGAAAAACTTTGGCAATAGCTATGTGTACTCACAATAATGGCTATTCCAAACCCTAGTTATCCCTCTTAAAAACACAAGAATAAATTCTCATAAGAAGTTTCCTATACAATAAGATAAAAACTAACAATTGAAAAACTTAGACATGATCAACAACCAAAGAACGGATAAGGGCGAGTTCAGATGCTTTCTTTAGCTCGTTTTTCAGAAACGCAAGGTTCTTTGATGCAATTTCAAGTTGTTCACAAACAACCTCAAAATATTGAAGAAGATTTCCAACCAATTGAAGGGACATTTGAACTGGAAGATCTTTTTCATAATCAATTACTTGAAATCAAACTATGAAGATGGGTTCTTCGTGAAGTTCAAAAACTTTGGCATCATCAAACTTGTCTTCCTTAATGCATCCTTCCATTGTGCACAGTAAAACACCAAGAGAAGTCTTGACGTTATCGAACTATTATATATATCAAAAGATATCCTTGATATATATATATATATATATATAAGTGATTTTAACAAGGAAACCCCAAGGTTACATGTGACCGTTGGTAACGGGTCGGGTGCACAAAAATCATGGTTATGACCCAAAGATCAAAAAACCAGAAACCCAGAGGAGAAAAAGTTTAGGAACATGTTTTGAAAACAAGTTATGAACACCTGACAGGAAACTTTGTCTCATGAAGAGTGCAACACAAAGGTGAAAATCAACTGCCATTGAGGAAGAAGAATCTAAAGATTTAATTGAGGCATCAGATGGACAAAGCACAACAACTGTCCGGAGCAAGGCTCAGAAAGGAGGAAAAAGATCAAAATAAAAGCGTACAACACAGACCATTTGTCAAGAGAGAATCATCTTCTTGAGAGTTATGTGTATCATCTCATGGTATTACAGAGGATACAGATAAGTAAATGGTCAAGTTATAATATGATGAACATGAAGCTCATCATCAGAGGTATTGATGTTTTTCTTTTCACTTTCTTGACACGGATCAAAAGACTTATGTGAAACTTCAAAAGAATTATCAAGAGAAGGACGGAAGTTACCTGAACCAGCTGCTTTTCTCGCTTTCTTGATCTTGCGCTTGAGACTGTTGATACTGGTCTTGAGCTCAGAAACATGATTATTGATGTGAATATAATCGGGAACACTTATTTCAAGAGCAAGATCATCTTTGAAGAAAAGAGAAGAATTTGAAGTTTTCTTCTTCCTTCGAACCCTTTTTCTCTTTACAGTCTTTTCAGAGTTATCAGTCATCCATATAACATTATTCTGTTTACAGTTGAAAGTAGAAGTTGTGTTATATTCATAATCAGGAATTGGCCTATCACAACACTTTTCGTGATTGTGAGATGAATTTCTAACGGTACACTGAGAAGCGGGTTTGATTAGTTCTTTGGACATCCAGACAAGAATATTATGAAGCTTTTCTTTCCAAACGAAGGTGACATTTTCTTTCAATGTGACATTTCTTTCCGCAATAATAGCAGTTGACAGGAATGTTTTTAACCGTTCTCAACCGAGCAGCCTTAGAGGGATGACATTCTTGATTTCTAGAGACATCTGTTGCTCAAGAGATTTTCTCACTTATACTGCTGGTGATATTTTCAGCTTGAGGAAGATTATTAGGAAGAACAAAATTGATCTTACCAGTACTTGAAGCGTCTATACCTTTATAGCCCAGACCACGTGTATCACAATGATCTTTACATGCTCCTAGCATAGAAGACAATTTTGTAGATCTAGAATTAAATTTTTTCAAATTCTCTTCCTAGGATGTAAACTTCTCAAGAGAAGCACAGAGATCAGTCTCCAATTGTTTCTCTCGGCTGAGAAAACCTTTTTCTCTGTTATTTAAACAATTTAGTTGAGAGTCATACCTTGCGTTGGTTTCTTTAAATCTTTCTTTCAACTCAAAGATATTTTGACGAAGTTCATCACATTCAAAATTTTTTGAACATAAATCTTCCTCATGATCTTTAAGAATAGATTGTAGCAAACTATAACCATGATCATATCCCCTAAAGAGGTTTTCTCATTTTCCTGTTTTCAAGACAGAGAGGAGTCAGAAATTCAGCCAAGCAAGAAGTTGACTTTTCTTTCTTTAGGAGATGATCGAAAAGCTTGATGTAATGTGAGACTTCCTCATCAACATCTTTTCCCTCTTCTGAATCACTTTCATCAGAAAGTTCATCCAACTATTCGTCTAAGCGTGCTTCCCAGTTATACACAATTTTAGATGATGGAGAAGACATGGGAGATTTCTCAGGAAAACAAGACTTTGCACCAGGTTAGAAAGTTTCTGAACTGGTAATGCGTTTTCAGAGATATTATCGTCCATATTCAGATCGCTACAAACACAAACTTATAAGTTCTTTAATGTGTTTGCCTTCTCTGATACCAATTGAAAAGGTGGCGGTCTAACAACCACACCCAATATTTCGTTTAGCAATCTGAATAGACAAACTCCAATATACTTTCAAGAGAATCAACTAAACAGTCAGACTCAATCTAGAGAGAAGTATATCAAGGAGTTTTATATCTCTATCTCTCAATTCAATCTGCAATCAGCAAATAGGAATTTTCGAGCCCGATAGAATATATAAGAAGTAACTTGAACAGTACCAAGTACCAATGCTCAAGGATCAATCAATTTCAATCAACAACCAAAGGTTGGATTTCCCAATTGATCAATTCAACGCACAACCTGTGATATTTCAATTATATAACAAAATATAATGCGGAAAAAGAAACAACACAGACACCAGAATTTTGTTAACGAGGAAAACCACAAGGGACCTAGTCCAGATTTGAACACCACACGGTATTAATCCGCTACAGACGCTAGCATACTACCAATGAACTTCAGACTGGACTGTAGTTGAACCCTAATCAATCTCACACTGATTCAAGGTACAATTGTGCTCCTTATGTCACTGATCCCAGCAGGATACTACGCACTTGATTTCCTTAGCAGATCTCACCCACAACCAAGAGTTGTTACGACCCAAAGTCGAAGACTTGATAAAAAAATCTGTTTCACAAAGAAAATTCTATTGGAATAGATAAATTTGTCTCCCACATAAATACCTATGAGTTTTGTTACGTATTTTGATAAATCAAGGTGAACATGAACCAATTGATAAACCAGACTTATATTCCCGAAGAACAGCCTAGTATTATCAATCACCTCACGATAATCTTAATCGTATGGTAGCGAAACAAGATATTGTGGAATCACAAATGATGAGACGAAAATGTTTGTGACTACTTTTTATCTTGCCTATCGGAGAATCAATCTCGAGCAAATCTTAGAGAAGATAGTAATCAATACGACAGAACAGGAAAATATCAGAACACGCAACTACAAAGAAAATAGTTGGGTCTGGCTTCACAATCCCAACGAAGTCTTCAAGTTGTTAACCTACAGGGTTTCGTGAAAAACCTAAGGTTAAAGGAGAATCGACTCTATCTTATGCAACTAGTATCACACAGGAGGTGTATGGATTAGGTTTCCCAGTTTCTAGAGTTCTCCTTTACATAGTTTTCAAACCAGGGTTTGCAATCAATGTTACCTTGGTAAAGCATTAAATATTCACCGTTAGATGAAAACCTGATTAGATTCAAGTTAATATCTTTCAACTGTTAGATCGGACTTAGCTTGTTACACACAAATGAAATGTACCTTCATTTAGGTTTAAGTAACCGTACCTAAACGTGTACACCAAGTTGGCTCAACCATAGTTAACCGAGGTTATCTATATGAACACTCTCATATCAACCTTATTCATCTTAACCATAACTAGTTCAGATGACTCAAATGAAACTAGTTAAAGAGTTGTTCAATTGCTATATTCTCATAGAAGTATACAAAGCAAAATTGGTTTGATTCACTCGAATCAATCCATGAACATTATAGCCAAGATTTGCAAAGAATGAATTCCTTAATATATAAATGTATTAGTTCATGAGCCAACCGATTTTAGAACTTTAACCACTCAAGTATGCATAGGGGTATGCATACTTAAGCAGCCGATTTGAGTTTTGGTTCGCCAGTATGCGAACAGGTACGCATACTTAAGTACACTTCCAAAACCCAAAAGAAATTCCCGGACCTATACCTTACGCAAGTACACTTACCGGTATGTGTACTTGGTACACGGAATTTCACAACTACAAGTACGGATACGGTATTGATCTTTCCTTGATCCACTTCTATGTGAAAGTACCGTGCGGCTCCGTAAGTCCTCTTATGTTGAGCATTTCCGATTAAATTAATCATGGGTTCTCTTGTGGTTAATTAATTGAGTTTTCTGGATACAAATTCATGTTTCATGTAATTTTTTAATGTCCAAAGAAATCCTTCTTTTCTTGCAAAAGTAAGGTCGCTCTTGTTGTTCTTTCGGGAATGACATTATATGGCGGAGGTTCTTAATTGTACTTGTGTTTAATTGGAAAATCTTTGTAGGGACTGCAGCTGTGGAAAACTGTAGGAATTTTCTTGTATCTTTATAAACTCCTTGATGAATACACTAAGTTTCGACTATGTCAAATCATCGAAACAAAGTTGATATGTTTTCTTTTAGTCATGGAAATCTCTATGAGAATTTCATTATGATCCCACTAGTTTTCGTAACTTTTCCAATTTATATTGACAAAAAGGGGGAGAATTAGTATGTAGTTCACACTACAAATACATATGGTTTACGGATCACTATGTAAGGGGGAGTGGTTTTCATATGAGATAAAATATTGACTAAGAGGAAGTGATACATATCACCATAGTATGTTGTCAACATTTTGATACAATTGGACTTTGATGTTGTGTAATAATACTGTGACACTGTATAACAATACGAAAACATCTTGTTTTTATATATTTTTATCGCTACGGATCTTCAACAACTATGATGCTGAGTTGAACACGTTTACAATCACTGGATTACTTGGAAGTGATGAATATTTCGAGTAATGTTGAAGAACCAAGGAAATCAAGCATTTGGATGAGAAGCTACAAATTTTATTTATTTTGTAATTCATATGTATCGATAGTTTTGTCACTAAAATTGACAAAGGGAAAGACTGTTAGAGCACTTCTCGGTCGAACTCGCAAGCGTTGCTATCTCAAGATTGTTGTCAAGTTTAGTTGCCAAAACTATAAGTCTTGATTTCTATTATACTTATAGGTAAGTCTCGGATTGGGAAAGTAAGTGTAGTTCAGCATTAGGATTCACGGCGTTCATCGATTGAAGACGAATAACTACTAAGGGGAGCTTGTGGAACTTCATCAACAAAAGGTATGTGGAGACTTGAACTCATCTATCACTCAAAATTCCATCTACCCTATCTTCTGTTTGAGATAAAAGTCGTATAGCTATATAGACTTCGATTATACACATTTGATATTTCAAGCTGAATTTAACTCGCTTACATATTTCTCGAAATATGTATTGGTCATCTTTCGCTTTAACCAAGTTCATCTTATATTCTTGACGAAACTCAAAAGATGATCATGTGAAAATCGCCTGGTAACATCTTACATGATTTGTGTGAGACAATCATTTGATGTAGACTTGGAATGTTTCGTATTGATTATTCGATCACTTGAAAATTGCTTTGGAACTAATAGTTTGTGTGAGACAGCTATTGTCGTCTTCTAAGATTGTTTCAATGATTGGGAGTGTAGAACAATTAACCATGATCGGATATAGCATAGTACGCGTACTTGTATGCTAACTGTTGCATGTTATTCCATGTCCGGGAACCAAAGTATGCATACACGTATCTGTACTAGTTGGTTTAATGAAAGTCCGAGAACTTAGTATACATACCCGTGTGCGTACTGGCGTAAAGTTCATGTTCGGAAATTCAACTGAGTTTGGAGGTATGCGTACCCGTTCGCATATCAGCGAACCCAAACTAAGTCCGACCACTTAGGTATGCATACCTGTTTGCATACTTGAGTAGGTTATGTTCTAAAATCGGTTTGTTCATGAACTAATACATTTATATATTAAGGAATACAATCTTTTGAAAACCGTGGCTATAATGTTCATGAATTGATTCAAGTGAATCAAAATCGATTTTGCTTCGATTGTGTCTTGTATACTTCTATGAGAATATAAACAATTGAACAACTCTAGAACTAGTTTCATTTGAGTCATTTGAACTAGTTATGGTTAAGATGAATAAGGTTGATATAAAAGTGTTCATATGGATAACTTCGGTTAACCATTGTTGAGCCAACAAAGCTGTACACGTTTAGGTACGGTTACTCATATCTAAATGAAGTCACTTTTTATTTGTGTGTAACAAGCTAAGTTCGATCCAACGGTTGAAAGATATTATCTTGAGTCTACTCAGGTTTTCATCTAACGGTGAATATTGAATGCTTTGTTACCAAGGTAATTGATTGCAAGCCTTGATTTAAAGACTATATAAGGGATAACTCTAGCAACTGGGAAACCTAATCCCCACACCTCCTGTGTGATACTAGTTGCGACTAGAGTCGATTCTCCTTTAACCTTAGGTTTTTTCCAAAACCCTATAGGTTAACGACTTGAAGACTTCATTGGGATTGTGGAGGCAGACCCAACTATTTTCTCTGTAGTTGTGTGTTCTGATCTTGATTATTCTATCGTATTGAGTACTATCTTCTCTAAGATTTTCTCGAGATTTAATCTCCGATATGAAAGATAAAAAATAGTCATAAACGTCTTCGTCTCATCGTTTGTGATTCCGTAATATCTTGTTTCTCTACCATACGATTAAGATTATTGTAAGGTGATTGATATTAATAGGTTTTTCTTCAGGAATATAAGACCGATGTACCAATTGGTTCATGTTCACAATGATTTATCAAAATACGGAACAAAACTCATAGGTATTTCCGTGTGAGACAAATTGGTTTATCAAGTCTTCGACTTTGGGTCGTATCAACTCTTAGTTGTGGGTGAGATCAGCTAAGGGAATCAAGTGCGTAGAGTTCTTTTGGGATTCAAAGGCGTAAGGAACGCGACTGTACCTTGATCAGTGTGAGATTGGTTAGGGCTTAACTACATTCCAGTCTGAAGTTAACTTGGAGTAGTCTAGTGTCTGTAGATGCTTAATACAGTGTGGTGTTCAAATATGAACTAGGTCCCGGGGTTTCTCTGCATTTGCGGTTTCCTCGTTAACAAAATTTCTGGTGTCCATGTTATTTCTTTTCCGCATTATATTTGAAAATTCGGGGTCTAACAACCACACCCAACAATTCGTTTGGCAATCTGAGAGGACTTACTCCAATATACTTTCTAGATAATCAACTAGACAGTCAGACTCAGTCTAGAGCAAAGTATATCAAAGAGTTTAATATCTCTAACTCTTAATTCAATCCGCAATCAATAAATAGAAATCTTCAAGCCCGATTGAATAAGAGGAATAACTTGAACGAACCAAAGATCAATGTTCAAGTGTCAATCAATGTAAATCAACAACCCAAGGTTGGATATTCTAATTGATTGATCTTAACGCACAACCTATGATATTTCAATATATAACAAAATATAATGCAGAAATGAAATAACACAGACACCAGATTTTTTTTAACGACGAAACCGCAAATACATAAAAACCCCGGGATCTAGTCCATATTGAACACCACACTGTATTAAGCCGCTACAAACACTATCCTACTACCAATTAACTTCAGACTGAAACCTAATCAATCTCACACTGATTCAAGTTACAGTTGCGCTCCTTACTTCTGTGATCCCAGCAGGATACTACGCACTCGATTCCCTTAGTTGATCTCACCCACAACCAAGAGTTACTACGACATAAAGTCGAAGACTTGATATACAAATTTGTCTCACACAGAAAAGTCTATAGGATTGAATAAATCTGTCTCCCACAGTGGTGTGGTTTTATAGTGGTAAATAAAGTTCGTTCAACTCGGACTTGTGTAGACTCGATTTTAGACTTAATAATAAAGAAAATATATACACAAAAAACGTTATCACAATAACGAGAGGTATTGAGACTCAGGATTTCACTAATTCTCATACTCATGTGGTTCAAAAATCAATTCTACACAATTATAGCTCATATGATAAAGATTATTGACTCTTTTTCTTTGCCAAAGTAGATTCCGAAAGTAATGAATGTAAATCTAAAGCATGGGACATCAAATCACTTAAGCTAAGCATGACCATCAATTGAAATCACAACCATTCAAGAGAAATCATAAATCAATTCAATTTTAGTGCAAAAAGTCATATAAAGAATTAATAGAATTACCACAATGATGAAAAAGGGCTTCGTCCGTCGTCCCGGTGTTGGGTTTATCTCTTCATATCAAAAACATGCTCAAAATATTTATTCATGGCTCCAAAGTGTTTGAAGAGAGTGAAAATACAAGAAAAGGATAAAACAGATCAATTACAACGTGTATAAGCGTTCTAGAATGACTGTTATAAAGGACTACAGAGAATATAAGACTGTCTCCTAAACGATACTTCTCTGCTGCAGTAACTAAACTACACCTCTATGCGACTGACTCTGGAAGTCTGTTCTTCGTCTTCTTATTCCTATGCACCAGCAGAATACTTTTCTGCAACTTGATTTGTTCGGTTCTGTAGCCTCCCAATTATCCCTACTGGTGCCCCCCAACTCTCCACTCCTTCCTGGAACTCGTATCTCTCTATTTACACACAACATATTTAATTAGTATTCACGAAATCTTTTGTTTCCTTCTTTGAAAGTTACGGTATTCTCTTCTTATTTTTCTTTATTTCCTATGCGACTGCTGAGATTCCTTGTATACTCAAACTTCCCTCTGATTGAGCCAAATCTTGCAGAAAAGATATTCTTCTCTTAACTCCCACGCAACTTCCATATTTGCTTTAAAACTTCCCGGAATGACATACCATGCATGTCTTTATTTAACAGGTTAATCCTTAATGGATTCCGAGCAAAACTCTCACAAAATCCCGATTAAACTCTGCTCTAAAAACCCGAGAAAACTAGTATTCCTTCGTGTGTTGAGAATCGGTTATCCATCCCATTTTGCTCCGTTAAATTACTTAGGTCAGAACTGTTTACGCCTTTAGAGTCCAACCCAATTAAATCTGGTGATTGAATCTGTCCATATATAACCCAAAAATCGAAGCCAAATTCTGTTCGTAACTGAAATATTTTCCCGCCAAATCCTGAAATTTGAATTGTTGAAGATAACCTTCCCTTATCCAGTTATGGTGTGCCAATAGTAGTTTCCCTGGGGTTACCCCTTATCATCTGGGTGCCCTTTATCTATTTGAGAGATGTCTTCAGTAATTTTCTCCAGAGTGCCCAAATACCATTTTTCGAGCCAATTTCTCCGCGCATGTTTATTTCTCCAAAAATACCTACAAAGACATAAAATACCAAAATAAGTACAAAATGGGTACTAACAATATAGAAAATCGAGATCAAAATAGACACATAAATGAGTCTATCAAATACCCCAAACTTATTATTTGCTAGTCCCCGAGAAAACCTAATCTAGAAAATTAAATCCTAACTCACTGTCGCAGGCAACGTCAGTTGCATTTAGCGTATGCAACAAGCCTTTAAACCCCTAGGTAGCCCTAGTGGACGAGTTATAGTCTCGGGAGGGCTTACAAGAGATATACCCACAAAACCTTTACTCCAGACCTTATCCATTTACGCAGAACCTTGGAAGGCACTAAAGAATCTCCTTGGTTGGCATACTTATTGACTACAGGAGGAAGTGCCCTGATGCGAAATTCCAATTGTTGTACACGAGTTTGCACTCTAGCATACTAAAATTCATATATAAGTGACAGAGCTCTACTCGGATAGTCGCACTATGGACATCAGTATCCGGAGTCAAAACTAATCACATGGATAGATCAAGAAGATCGATATAGAGAAAAACATAGATGGTTTTGATGTTTACTAGGTGAACGGTGTTTCTCATATCTGTCTGAAGGCCTCCGCCAAAATGAACCTATCCTAATGGACGGAGATACTAGTCTGACTAATATCAACACACTGACATATACAAGGGAACCAGTGATTGATAATCCTAACTCTAGGTCAACACAACTGGCATATACAAGGGTTCCAGTGGTCGACTTTATTGAATTTATTCCAGTTGGTCTGATGGTCTGGTCTCAATTTATTTTATTTATTTCTTTTTTTTTTAATTTTTAATTTTTTTTTTTTGTATCTCAAGCACTCTAATTCACCCTATCATTAGTAACAGCTTGAATCGTGAGCCCCACCTAATCACTTAGAGAAACATAGTTTAAAAACAAAACAAAAAAAAACAGAAGTGAAAAGGATTCAATGAGATATGGTGAAACTATCATGTTATTTCTAACACCTGAGCTCTGTGCTTTTATGAATAGACTCTTTAAATGCTTCCATCCACTTAGATTGGTTAGTGCCATCCTTAATAGGCATAAATTTCTAGGCTCTGGAGTTTAATTATGCAACTGAAAAGTTTCTCCTATACCCCCAAACTTAAATCTAACATTGTCCTCAATGTTCCAAAGGTGAAATTAAAAGCATGAACAAGGAGAAACTGTTACCATTTGAAGCAAGAGAGATAAGGAAAGATATTACCGTGTCGCATGAATATTGGGTTACCTCCCAAGAAGTGCTAAGTTTAATGTCTTCATCCAGACTAAGAAAGGATTAGTCACCTCATAGAATCATAAAGTAATAGCCGAAATATCTGTGGGTCATCAAAACCAAATAGAGCTATCACAAGTAAAAGGAATCTGCAACCTGTCAATAAAATAAACAAATAAAGCACACCCTTGTCTAGTTTCCTGTTTAAGACAACTATATCTAGCTGTGGTTCAGGTTCTATAACTGGGTCCAAATAAAATATTTTCATGTGTTGCGTTTCCTCGTAGCTAAGATCCGATTCAGGTATTAGAGTCTGGAAAAACTCAAGTAAAAGCTTAGAAGCACATAATAATAACCTGAACAATTGCGGATCTTTAAAGTCAATCAGTTTTGACTCACACATTTGACCACAATGAAAGTGATGGTCAATCTTAGGCAAATGTGTCGTTTCTAATATCCTAAAGTACTTAGGTTTATTCTCAAAACTCAGTAACTGACACATTTGAAATTCATACATCCCCACATTTGGAAGAAAAATATTTGGTGGGAAAACAAAGTCAATCTTGGTATCATAGCCTGGGCAAACCACATCAACCAGAGGATGGGTTTCTAACAACTGAACTTCCTTATGGACATCACTAGGTTCAGGAAAACGTGTATGAAGATAATCTTTTAAAATGGTTGAGGCACATATGTCAAGTCCCAAGTGAGGGATCTCTGTAAGAGATAAAGGTAAGGCACAAGGAGAATGATAATCACCCCCAAACTTAGAGTTTTGGGTGTCTCTAGATAGACTATCTACAATTTCCCTAATTTCTAGATTATCAGAATCCTGAAAATGGTCAATTTCTTCGTGTAGATTATACTCAGGTGATGTATCCTCACTCATATTTAAAATCTCTACGAGTTCATCTTCTTCGTCTAAGACTAATGTTTCTAAGTCCTGGGACTCTAAAACAGTATTCTCAGAATAAACTCGTTCCTCTAAACCATTATCGACTTCGTAAACAGGAAATACTACATCGTCTAAAACAGGGGTATCTCTAGTCAAATCCTCGTCCTTTTGAATAGGTGGAATAATTATTAAAATTATTTGGATTTGAACTAGAAATAATATTATCATCGTAAAGCTTAATTGGAGTAACAAATTCCTGATAACTATGCCTACATATTTCAAATTCTTCATCAATATTATCCTCATCATAATCATCATTATAAGAACATGAAAATGGTTGAACCTCATCTAAACAAGTAGTGTAACCAATTTTATCCTCGTGATCCTGTTTATGCAAATAACTATCCTCATTTTCAAGGGTATTATTGGAGACACTATATTGAAAATTAAGATTATTTCGAGCAATTCTTTCGTTCGTCTCAGCTATCAGCTTGAGGGATTCCTCTATAGAAAGTTTGCTTTCGTCATAAACTAAATTATTCATCTCAGCTATCCTACGTGTTGACTCTTCTAATTTCCTGAGAGACTCTTCTAAAGGAGAAATATAAGAATTTTGCTCATATGACCGGTGCGTATGTGGATAGTAATTGGGCTCACCATGGTATGGAACATAATCTTCAAAAGGCTGATGTTCCCAACCACTATTCACACTATGGTCAAAGTAGTAACGTCCAATTTGAAACTCAGTCGGATATACGTTGTATTGGCTATTGTAATACCAGTTCGACATTCTACTGCAGGGGTGTGAGTTGTCACACAAAATAAAACCCACTGACAGGGGATTCATGGGTGGATAGAGTCTTACCTCCCGTACCAGACGGGCGATGAACCGTTGAAGTCGACTCAGGCCACCGAATCCAATGTCAGTGTACGAACCCGAGGGGCTGAGACAGTATCGTAACTGTCGACCTTCCCTGCAAACATTTTATATTTATTTTTTAACCCTTCCTTAGGGTTTCAAAATAATAATAATGTCCAGTCCAAAAATAAAGTCCAAAAATAAAAATGTCCAAAAAGGAAAAGAAAAATTACAAAAATAAAATCCTATTTACAGTTTCTAAAAATAAACAAAATAACTATATACAAAATCTTCTTCTTCACTCCTTTCGGATTCCTCTTTTCTTTCCTTCTTTGGCGATGCTTTCCTTTTATAGCAATTTTTCTTTCCTTGTAGCTTCGCTCCAAATCTGAAAAGAATCGAAAAATACCAAAACGCGTAAAAAAGAACAAAAAATAATAAAAATAAAAATAAACCTAAAACAAATCTAAATACGAATCCGCGTCGGCGGCGCCAAAATTTGGTGTGGTTTTATAGTGGTAAATAAAGTTCGTTCAACTCGGACTTGTGTAGACTCGATTTCAGACTTAATAATAAAGAAAATATATACACAAAAAAAGTTGTCACAATAACGAGAGGTACTGAGACTCGGTATTTCACCAATTTTCATACTCATGTGGTTCAAAAATCAAATCTACATAATTATAGCTCATATGATAAAGATTATTGACTCTTATTCTTTGCCAAAGTAGATTCCGAAAGTAATGACTGTAAATCTAAAGCATGGGACATCAAATCACTTAAGCTAAGCATGACCCATCTATTGAAATCACAACCATTCAAGAGCAATCATAAATCAATTCAATTTTAGTGCAAAAAGTCATATAAAGAATTAATAGAATTACCACAATGATGAAAAAGGGATTCCTCCGTCGTCCCAGTGTTGGGTTTAGCTCCTCATATCAAAAACATGCTCAAAATATTTATTCATGGCTCCAAAGTGTTTGAAGAGAGTGAAAATACAAGAAAAAGATAAAACAGATCAATTGCAACGTGTATAAGCGTTCCAGACTGACTGTTATAAAGGACTACAGAGAATATAAGACTGTCTCCTAAACGATACTTCTCTGCTGCAGTAACTAAACTACACCTCTCTGCGACTGACTCTGGAAGTCTGTTCTTCGTCTTCTTCTTCCTATGCACCAGCAGAATACTTTTCTGCAACTTGATTCGTTCGGCTCTGTAGCCTCCCAGTTATCCCTACTGGTGCCCCCCAACTCTCCACTCCTTCCTGGAACTCGTATCTCTCTATTTATACACAACAGAGTTAATTAATATTCACGAAATCTTTTGTTTCCTTCCTTGAAAGTTACGGTATTCTCTTCTTATTTTTCTTTATTTCCTATACGACTGCTGAGATTCCTTGTATACTCAAACTTCCCTCTGATTGAGCCAAATCTTGCAGAAAAGATATTCTTCTCTTAACTCCCACGCAACTTCCATATTTGCCTTAAAACTTCCCGGAATGACTCCTCTCTATGTTTCGTGAAATCTTTTTTTTCTTACGATTCTTTCAAACATACCATGCCTGTTGATTTAACAGGTTAATCCTTAATGGATTCCGAGCAAAACTCTCACAAAATCCCGACTAAAACTCTGCTCTAAAAACCCGAGAAAACTAGTATTCCTTCGTGTGTTGAGAATCGGTTATCCATCCCATTTTTCTCCGTTAAATTACTTAGGCCAGCCCTGTTTACGCCTTTAGAGTCCAGCCCAATTAATTCTGGTGATTGAATCTGTCCAGATATAACCCAAAAATCGAAGCCAAATTCTGTTCGTAACTGAAATATTTTCCCGCTAAATCCTGAAATTTGAATTGTTGAAGATAACCTTCCGTTATCCAGTTCTGGTGTGCTAATAGTAGTTTCCCTGGGGTTACCCCTTATCATCTGGGTTCCCTTTATCCATTTGAGAGATGTCTTCAGTAATTTTCTCCAGAGTGCCCAAATACCATTTTTCGAGCCATTTATTTCTCCAAAAATACCTACAAAGACATAAAATACCAAAATAAGTACAAAATGGGTACTAATAATATAGAAAATCGAGATCAAAATAGACACATAAATGAGTCTATCACACAGAAATACCCAAGAGTTTTTGTTCCTTCTTATGATAAATCAAGGTGAACAAGAACCAATTGATAACCTAGACTTATATTCCCGAAGAACAGCCTAGAATTATCAATCACCTAACAATAAACTTAATCAACTAGTGAAACAAGTTATTTTGGAATCACAAACGATGAGACGAAGGTGTTTGTGATTACTTTTCTATCTTGCCTATCGGAGATATAAAATCTCGAGCCAATTATTTCAATTGTACTCAACACGATAGAAACAGCAAGATCAGATCACGCAACTACAAAGATAATAGTTGGGTCTGGCTTCACAATCCCAATGAAGTCTTTAAGTCGTTAACCTACAGGGTCTCGAGAAGAAACCTAAGGTTAAAGGAGAATCGCCTCTAGTTATGCAACTAGTAACACACATGAGGTGTGGGGATTAGGTTTCCCAGTTGCTATAATTTTCCTTTATATAGTTTTCAAATCAGGGTTTGCAATCCAAGTTACCTTGGCAACAAAGCATTCAATAATCACCGTTAGATGAAAAATCTAATTCATCCAAGATAATATCTTTCAACCGTTAGATCGAACTTAGCTTGTTGCACAAATGAAATGTACCCTCATTTAGGTTTATGTAACCGTACCTAAACGTGTACACCATGTTGGTTCACAAATAGTTAACCAAGGTTAGCCATTTGATTACTCTCATATCAACCTTATTTATCTCAACACTAACTAGTTAAAATCAGTTTGATTCACTTGAATCAATCATGAACATTATAGCCACGGTTTGCAAAGATTGCATTCCTTATGATTTAAATGTTTAAGTCCATGAACTGACCGATTTGACAAAACAACCAGCTTAAGTATGCGTACGGGTATGCGTACTTAAGAAACCGGATTTGAGTTTGTTAAGTTTCCAAACTCAGCAGAAATTTTCGGTTCGAAAACTTCTGTTAGTATGCGTACGGGTACGCATACTTATCTTGTCTCCTTCACCAATTTGGTATACACACATATGCATACACTTGGTTCCCGGTTTGTGGATTTATACACTAATGTGCAAACACACTATATATGCATATATCCAAACATGGTTACATTGTCAACTCTTTATTTCAACCACATTCTTATATAATGACAATAATCGTTTTCACACACTATTAGCATCAAAGCAATTTTCAAGATATTGAAATAATCATTATCGAAACATTCCAAGCCTACATCAAATGATTGTATCACACAAACCATGTAAGATGTTACTCAGAAATTTTCTCATGATATAAGATGAACTTGGTCGAAGCGAAAGCTTACCAACACATATTTCGAGAATATGTAAGTGAGATATACTCAGCTCGAAATCTCAAATGTGTATAGAGAAAACTATATCTTAACACGACATATGTCTCAATATAGGAGATAGTAGAAATAGACTTTCCAAGTTCAAGTCTCCACATACCTTTTGTCGAAGAAGTTCCACAAGCTCCCCTTAGTAGTTCTTTGTCTTCAAATAATGAACTCTGTGAAATCCAAGCTCAACTACACTATCTATATCCTAGTCCGAGACATCTATAAATAGGCTAGAAATCAAGACTTATGGTTTTTATATACACATAAATCAACATATTTCACGTGTAGAAATAATCACACGTCAATGACATGCGGCACCTGGGCATCAAGATGCCACACTCCAAAGACATGCACCATCACGTATACTCATCACCAAGCTGATCCGACGATAGGGATTCTAGGAGCACCAAAGGAATGGAGCACCGCGAAGTACTGAAAAGCACCCAAAGACCTACTTTACTCCATCCCGAGGAAGATCCAAGATCAATGGCGAGGATGAATCTCACTTCCAAGGATGTGATAAGTGTGGCAGACATCTGTCTGGCACATGCAGGCTACCCAACGACCCGCATTAACTACTATGAGCATATTGTACGTGTCAGTTACCCAGTGGAGGAGAAGGGCGACCCATCGTTATTCCATGTTACCGTTGGAGCCATCGTGTGAGAACGAAGACACCATCAGGGTCGGCACCGAAATCGATAAGATAAGGACATAGTTGTCTACAGAAGAGGGCCCCATCAAGGAAGCCTATAAATACCCATATCTACTGAGAGAGAGAGGGGTCGACCATTTTTTAGTTAGAGATAAGGAGAGCTTAGGAGACATAAATTGTAAGAGTAAGTATGAGTCCTTTTCCTTCCCTAGCTTCATTCCTCACTCAAAGTCATTTGACTATATTTGTAATCTCTACATACATAGTGAAACACCAACTCCCGTGGACCTATGTCTTAGTGCTGAACCACGTAAATCTGCGTCTTATTTACATTCCGTACTTTATAGTCTTCGTAATATTTATATTATGTATCTTCCACACTATCACTGTGTATTTTGTGAGAAGAGCAAGGACGATCCCCCATGCTCAGAGCCCTTCTTGCGGTTTTTCACGACCTCAGTCGTATCACTATCATTATGTCATTTATATTATGATTGCGAACATTGTTTGTGGACATGAAAGTACCATCGTTATTTCTGTGTTCACAATCTTGCGCTAGAAACAGGGACTCTAGTCCCGGTAAAAGATTTATCTTTTCATGTGACTTTACTTTTTGGATCTTAGCGCTATTCCCCCTATAATAGTGCTTTGAACAACTTATGTTGAAGTTTCGAACAGCTCATCCCCGTTTTCTTTGAAAAAACCTTCAAGATCTATGTTTTCCTTTAAGATCAGCGTATACTTTTGCAAAAAGCATTCTAGATCTGCGTTTTCCTTGACAAAACCTTTTCAGATCTATATTTTTTCTCGCGGACAATACGAGTTCCTTGACAAAACCTTTCATTTAAGTTTTCATCGTTCTCATATATTTTATAACAAAACATACGCTAAAAGTGGGCGGTCATATATTAACCCGTGGGGAGGTTATTTTTCACAAAGTATTTTGAATCTGTCAGTAGATATATGTTTACAATGGTCGGATCTACGTTTTTCCCTGAAAACGTTGAAAACTTTTAAATGCACACAGATCTCTGTGAACAGCGTTCTCTGTAAAACTTTCAAATGCATACTGTGGTCTACGCCCTTTCTTATTTGATCAAACCTTGCTAACAAAATCAACGTGGGTTCTGTTTCTTCGACTATTTCTTATTTTTGCAAAAAGTTAAAGATGGAGAAAATGAAGGAAGTGGGAAAAACCAAAGCCTCGTCAAAAGAAACACTGAGGACTACCCCAGTTATGACACATAGCAAACAAAAGGGCGAAAAGCTTAAAGCAGCCGACAAGAGACAATATGGAGAAAAAAGCACGATGCCATTAGATGCAGGCGTGATAGCCGCAACAGCGTTCAAGGCAGCAACAACCAAAGAAGGAGCTCCCAAAGCAACATCTACGACCCGAGCCAATGAACAACGAGAAGGGATGGTTGAATCAAGAATACAACAACCCCTCTACGGGATGCCACTCACCAACGAGCTGAATCAACCGTTGTTAACCAATCAACCCCTTCGGATAGCAGGCCAGCCATCACAACGACCGATAGAGCTCCCGGTTCCACCTGCTGACCCAACGGTTCCCCTAATACAGACTGTTGATGAAGATCACACTGTAGCCGCCGATGGACAGATGCAAGTGGGAACCCCGAACCAGGTATCGAACCATTCAATCCAGATGATGGAAGAACTCGAAGAGTTGAAGAAAAACCAGAAGGTATATGCTGACTCAGTGTCCCTGCTAGCACAAGAGAACCAACAACTCAAGGATAGGATCGCTCAAAGCGCTCAACTAATGGACTTGCACGACGAAGCTAATTCAAAAGCACCGCCGCCTAACCAGGATCGAAGAATGATGGTGGCCAATGTCAACAATCCCGAACCATTAAATCAAAGGGCTGCCAGAGGAAACCTATTATCCGACCCAGAATACATTCCCGACGACTCAGATTATTTCGACAGCAAAAACCAAAGGTCAGGACGATCTACAATAAAAGACGACCACCAGCGTGCGATAGAGGACCTTCGTGCTGAAATGATGGATGAAATCAAGCAGTTGAAAGCTAGACAAGTGAGGGGGGGTATATTAGAAGAAGTGATGAGGGAAGCCAACACCACACCGCTGACTCCACACCTGTCCAGGGCTCTCATTCCCCAGAAATGTCTCATACCAGCGTTCGAATGCTACGATGGTTCCAGCGACCCAGCGGTCCACCTCCGCTATTATAATTGTATGTTGGATCGATGGGATCAAGACGACGTGGTCCTCTGTAGGTACTTCCCTTCCAGTTTGAAAGGATAATCACTATCCTAGTTCGATAACCTTCCGCCAAACTACATCAACTCCTACAGCCAACTTACAGAGAAATTCCTAAGAACATACATGTACAACAAGGTCGTTAATGCAGGGATGGACAAACTCTTCTCGTTAAAATCCGCATACAAGGAGACGATCATAGAGTATACAGATAGGTGGCACAAGATCTGTAAAGCAATAAGAAATGTGGATCCGGTGGTCAGCATCAATTGTTACAAATGGGGATTGGAAAGAATGATCCCGATGTTTGTCGAGATCCACGGAAGCGTACCTACTACTGACGGAGACCTACAAGTAATCATCAAAAAGCATGCCAGGTTGGAAGAGATCCATCGGGAAAACACCAGATCCAAACACAAAGATCTCATCGAATTAATTCGATGGAGCAAGCCGACGGATCCAAGAGGAGAAATTCAGTTGAACGACCTAACGAAGACAAGAGAGGACGAAGGGATGGTCGTCGGCGTGATGATCGAAAATTCGAAGATCAAGTCTTCAAGAAGCTTAACACCAACTACACTCGCATCCTACGAGAGATCAAGGATCGTGAAAACCTGGAATGGCCTTGGTCCAAAGGGAAGCATCCCTCAAGGTCCGAGAAATCAAGGGATTATTGTGAGTACTACTGCTTCAACGGGCACCAAACCGATAAATGCAAGAACCTCAAGATAATGATCCAGAAGTTGGTTGACGCTGGTGACCTCAAGCAATACATACAGAAGGCAGAAATCGAAGAGAGGGTTAAGCGAAGCAAGCAAGTCCAACTACCCGAAGGAAATCGAAGCATTAACACCATCTCATGTTCCGAAACTACCGGACCATCGTTGACGGCCCAGATAGGGAAAAGACTAAGGAAGCAATTTGAGGATTACTGCGAGCTGTACAAGATCAATGGGGTAGAAATGGACGAACACGATCAGTGGATGAATGCACCTATGACTTTCGATGCCGAAGATATCGACGAAGACATGGAAGATCACAACGATCCCTTGGTCCTAACATTACCAGTGGCCGGGTGCAATATCAAGATCCTCATCGATGGAGGGAGTTCGGTTAATATTCTGTTCTACGATACGTTCAAGCAGATGGAACTAAACGATGAGAAACTAATGTCTTCTTACTACACCATCTACGGATTCAATGGGACGCCAACAAAACCCTTAGGAGATATCATCTTACAAGTGGATGCAGGACCAATGAAAGTGGATACTCGATTCAGTGGAGTGGACGCCCCATCCCCTACAATGCCATCATCGGCCGGAGATGGGTGCACAAGCTCAAAGGAGTAGCGGCAACGTATTATCAATATCTTAGATTTCCAACACCCGAAGGGGTAATGGAAATCAAAGGAGATCAGGTCACTGCCCGAGAATGCCAGGCTCTACAAAACCAACTAAATAATGAACAAGACGAGCAGCGGAAATCGCGGAGGAACAAAAACACAGAGGCCGCCAAGGACAAAGAAATTGACCTTTATCTTGAAGAAATCTCAGGGAAAAGACTGACGAAGGAATGCATCGTTCTGAGCACCGAGGCGGGCATCTCAGCGGATAAGGGGGCTGAAGAGCCTATCAAATAGAAATTAAAGAATGTTCCCCTCCTAGGGGAACCAAATCCCACGTTCACATATGTAGAACCCACGAAGGAGATCAATATAGGGACCAGGGAGAACTCGAAGATGATCAAGATAGGGACCTTGATGGATGAAGAAAGAGAGGTGGCCTTAATCAAGTTACTCATGGAATACACATAAATATTCGCATGGAAATTAGGAGACATGCCAGGAATTGATCCAAAAATAATCCAGCACGAACTTCGTATAAAGCCAGGTACGACCCCTTTCAGGCAGAAAGTACGGAAGGTAGCACCTGAGTATCACCAAGCAATTGAGAAGGAGATTTGCAAGCTGTTAGAAGCAGGATTCATCAAAGAAGTAAAGTATCCAACATGGATTTCGAACATGGTCATCGTACCAAAGAAGAATGGGGGAGTAAGGATATGCATCGACTTCACTAACCTCAACAAAGCGTGTCCGAAGGATATTTACCCACTCCCGAGCATTGACCAGTTGGTAGAAGCTGTGGAAGGATACGAAGAATTGTCATTCATGAATGGGCACTCAGGTTACAACCAAGTCGCCTTGGAAGAAGAAGATCAGCAGCACACGACATTCTACACCCCGCACGACCTCTATTGTTACACACGGATGCCCTTCGGTCTTAGGAACGCAGGGGAAACATACGAGAGGACGGTCGATGCTATCTTCAAGCCATGGATCGGGAATACCTTAGAAGTATATGTCGACGAGATGCTCGTCAAGAGTAAGCTACGCCAAGGACCACCATCAAGATTTAAGGGATATTTTTGAGGCCATGAGGAAGCACAACATGAAAGTGAACCCAGAGAAGTGTACATTCGGCGCCACATCAGGAAAATTCCTCGGATATCTGGTAACGAATAGGGGCATTGAAGTCGATCTTGTTAAAATCCAGGTGATGTAGAAATGCTGTCCCCAAAGAATCTGAAAGAAGTCCAAAAACTCAACGGATCCTTGGCTGCACTCGGGAGATTCATCGCCAGATCGTCGAAAAAATGCAAGCACTTCTTCAACATCCTCAAGAAAGGGAGTAAGTTCGCATGGACCGCTGAGTGCGAAGAAGCCTTCCAGAAGATAAAAGAGTACCTGGCCACGATCCCGATCCTCCAGAAGCCTGATCCCGATGAGGTGTTAGCCCTGTACATAGCAGCAACCGAAGATGCAGTCAGCACAGTCCTGGTCAAAACCAATACGAAGGTTGAGCATCCAATCTACTACATCAGCAAGACCCTCAACCCAGTGGAAAGAAATTACACAAATATTGAGAAACTCATACTAGCCTTAGTATGGGCAACCTAAAAGCTGAAAACCTACTTCCTGACTCATCACGTTCGGGTCCCATGCAAAGGACCGTTGGAAGCTGTCCTCAAAAGCGCTGGGAAGGTAGGAAGGATAGAAAAATGGAACACTCATCTTGATCAATTCAACATTATCCACGAGATCCAAACCGCCCAAAAGTCACAAGTCTTGGCAGATTTTTTAGCAGACTTACCCTTGGACAATGACGAAGAGGTGAAGGACATCCCAGAAGCAGCAGAGGAGGATAAAGATCCGTTCTATGTACTCGAGCCATCAAGCCAAAGACGATGGGAGGTCTTCATTGATGGATCAAGGAACATAGAAGGAGGATGCATAGGCATCGTGATTACCACCCCAACCGGAGATAGGATCGTACATGCGCTAAGACTGGAATTCAAGGGGCATACCAAAAATATCGGGAGTATGAAGCCGTGATGCATGCTCTTCGGTTGATAATAGAAATGGGAATAATAGACGTGCGCCTAACAAGTGATTCACAACTAGTCATTCGACAAGTGTAGCTGGAGTATAATGTTTATGATGAGACTCTCTCAGCATATATGGCTCTGGTCCAGACCCTAGCATTACAGGTACCCAACATCAAATTCCGACATCTGCGTAGAAAAGACCTTAGGCATGCCGACACCCTGGCATACATATCATCGATTCTAAGGGATGAAAGCGTCAAGGCCATCAAGATAACAAGAGTATACGAGCCTTCGATTACCTCACAACAATCCTTTGTTGCCAATCGCGAAGACAATGTAGGGGAGGATATTGCCGATGATGATGTTGCGGAAGATATCAACAATGATTTCGACGAAGAAGATATCCTATCCAGAGCAAATCAAGATGAAGATTTAACCAACGAAGAAGACTGGAGAACCGAAATCCACTTGTTCCTTGAAGAAGGAACGCTTCCTGCATACCTGAAGCAAGCTCGAAAGATACAATCGAAGAGAGGTAGATACTATCTTCGGGACAGAATACTCTACAATAAGTCTTTCCTCGGACCATTATTACGATGCTTATCCAGGAAATAGGGCCATCACATCCTGAACGACATCCATTACGGTGACGCGGGAAACCACAACGGAATGAGATCACTAGCCTACAAAGCTAAGATGCAAGGGTATTACTGGACAACGATGATACGAGACGCAGCCAGGATGTCTAGAAGATGCAAAGAATGCCAGCGTTTCTCTAAGAGAATCCACGCCCCAGCGACAAAGCTAAATTCCGTCGACAGCCCCTGGTCATTCTCAACATGGGGGATAGATATTGTCGAACCCCTGATCGAAGGGTCGGGGAAAAGACGATTCTTGATCGTAGCCACGGATTACTTTAGCAAGTGGGTAGAAGACAAATCCCTAGACAGAATCAGAGATGTAGACGTGTTTACATTCATTTTTCAAAACATCATTTGCATGTTCGGCATTCCTGCAGAAATTGTCTCCGACAATGGTAAACAACTACAGCGAAAGAATATAGACATGCTTTTTGATACCTTTAAGATCAGGAAAAAAAAATCAACTCCCATCTACCCCAAAGCAACGGCCAGGCTGAAGCAACAAAAAAAACTCTGGCTCTCATCCTCAAGAAATCGTTAGATGAATATAAGGGCCGATGGTGTGAACATCTGCATAATGTGCTATGGGCATACCGAACCATACGCAGATCTGCCACCGGTGAATCTACGTTCCTCCTTACTTATGGAGCTGAAGTTGTTATACCAACGAAAATCATCATGCCAACCACGAAGACCGAAGCTTGGGAGAAGAACCTAACAATGGATATGATGTTGGAAAGGCTCGACGACCTGGAAGAACGAAGGGAGATAGAGATGAAACGAATGGAGAACTACCAACGAACGTTGTCTAGAGAGTACAACAAGAAAGTTAAGCTTAGGAATTTCGTAGAAGGGCAGTATGTGCTAAGAACTATACTGTAATATCAACGAGAGAAAAAGTGGGGCAACTTAGCACCAACATGGGGTGGACCATTTATACCTCACGCCATACTACCCATGAAGCAATGCAGTTCTGAGCCTGCATGAAGAGTACCAGGAGAAGAAGAAGCTGGCGTACTCGCTTGACATGTTTCTATCTCTGGTCGAGGAGTAGCAGACCTCTGATAATATTTTTTTTTTGATGTTGTAGTAATGAGGTTCAAACTCTTGGACTTTTGAAGATTAAATTTAAAGATTTGATAAAATTATATATACAAAAATATTAACAATGGGTGCGAGAGGTAACCAAGACACTAGATTCCACTATTATGCAAAATTGAATGATAAATATTTCAAAACTCTATTCAATTCTTAAGTCCTCTTTTATCTTTAATTCACTATCAATCATACAGATTCTCAAACATTATTTGTAAACCTTAAGCATAGATTATCAAGAGATTAAACCAAGCATAACCTATCAAACTGAATAACAAATAATTAAGACAATCATTCAAATAATTTAAAACTCTGCAAAAGCAGCGATTAGGTGAATTATATAATTAAATGAAATAGTTACCCATTTATGTTGCGTGAATAGCTTCCTCCATTGCCTTGGTTACGAGGGAATTAGCTCATCATAGTAAAAATGCTCTCAAAATAATTTATTATGGCTCAAAAATGGTTTACAAATGATGAGAATGTGAGAAATACAATAAAACCGGGTTTGTAACAATTATATTTGTTACAAACCAGAGAACTACGACCCTCAGTGACAAAATAAGACTGTTGAAGCTGTGTCGCAAATGCTGTAGCAAGTAAGTCTGTCTGATGTACGACCCACAGGTGTGAGTCGTTATTACTGTAGCACAACGACTGCTAGTGCAGGTCCGTTCTTCGTGTTCTTCATGTTCATCAGCAGCAGCAGCAGCAGAAAACGAGTTTGGGAAAACTCGAATTTCTTCTTCTCTGGCTCTCCTCAGCCCCCAGACTCTCGACACCCCTTCTAGGACACCCAGGGAACCTATTTATACCCAACAGCGACAAGAAATCACGCTCATTAACTCTCCATGATCCTCCATTACTCGGTGTTAAAAGAAAATATTTTCCGAATATTTTCTTCCCTGAAATGATTCTCCACGCGTAAACAGCTTCTGATACTCCCTTATTTAGATTCTACACGCATCTTCAATGACTAAGTGTCATCCAAACACGAGCAGCACACATCAAACTTGCTGAAAATCCGTGAATATCATTTTCAAACCCGTGTTGCCCTGATTTCTTCCACGTGATTATCCAGCCAAATTCAGTCGAAACAATCACCTATACCAGCTCTGTTATGATATATTACATCTTTCCACAAAGTTTCAGCGATTGAATCGCACAAAATCACATCCAAATAAAATCGAGAAAATCTGCCAGTGAAGAGCATATAATTTCCCGCCAAAATATTTTTTGAATTTGTGAAGAAGGTCACCCCTTATCCAATGGTCGCCCCCTTATCCATTGCTGGAGTCCGAATAACACATGTCCCTTGGGGTGCCTTTAGTAATTTTTCTGGGGTGTTTCCAACACTTTTTCTGGGTTCCTCCGGTGCATTTCTGGGGTGTCTTTAGTACTCTATCCTAGGGTGTAAAACACCACTTTTAGAGCCAATTTCGCCGCAAGAGCTTATTTTTCCAAAAACATCTACAAAAATATAAAATAACACAATAAGTATTTAATCGAGTCTAACAATACAGAACATTGAGAACAAAATAGACACATAAATGCGTCTATCAACCCCATCGTATCATCAAACAGATCTTTTGCAAAAACTTTACTGGGGAAAGTAATTATATACGATCACTCAGGACTCCCCTATCAGCGTCCATAAGTGTAGGGCCATGGGGAAGGATTCTAGAAGAAAGAGATACCCAACCAATTAATAAAGCAGCGACTCGGCAGAATGGGTGCATGTAAATAGTTCACTAACACACCACATATCTGAGAGCACCGCATTAGCCCCCAACGTTCGGTAACCCTCTGGCCCAGGGTTAGCCAACGGGGTGACAGATCCAAAGTCAACGATGAAGGTACCTCCCTTCGTTATTGTTGTCAAACACTTTTCACTACTAATTCGTTTCTCAGTATTTAGATACGCTCATATTATGGTTATGAGCTATCTAAAAAATTATATGAACTAACCGTGTAGACAAATTATGGTTGTACATATCCCAACAAACGTTGATCCATTCCATAAAAGTTGATTACAAGTTTGGGAGAACTAAAACAAGAAATACAGAAGATAAACAAAAAATGGCCCGAAGCCAAGTAATCAACAAAAATCAACCCACTACAATGAACCTAGGAACCTACTTCCCCTTGGAAGACTCGACGTGGTCAGCTGGATTTTTCTTCTGAGACGAGGGGACACTTCCTCCCGAAGAAGGATCAGAAGAGTATGTTATAGGCTCAGGCATAGGACGACGAGGATACTTCTTAGTAATACCATGATCCTTCAGAAGGCTCTGCTCGACCTTGGTCAATGTCTTGTTAACCTCTTCAGCAAGATGACAACGAGCCTTATGTGCGATAACGGTGTCCTTGAGCTCAGACTGCGACAACTAAGACTTCAATCGGGATACTTCCATGGCTGCCTGCTTCGCTGCTTCGTCCCGAGATCCGGCCAGCCCTTCGTAGTACTTAGTTTGACCCTATTGGTGCACTAAGTCAGATTGAGCCTTTTCAAGCCTTTCATTTGAAAGGATAAGCTATCCATCGAGATCTGAAAAAGAAGGCACACATGGGTTAGAAAAGTAGAATTATGGAGTTACTCACGACCAAACAAATGTATACCTTCGACATTAGCCGAAGCTGTTTCATATTCATTTACTACCGCGTCCCGGGCATCATCGAGAAAATCATACTCGTATGAAATTTTCTTATAATCCAACCGAAGATTTGTGAGAGCAAACTGACACTCATCCAACTCTACCTGCTTCATGGAGTCTAAATGTCGAAGGTGATTAACTTCGTTACTCATCTCTTCTATCCCTGTAGTAAGCCTGTACATATTTATTTCAAGGTCCTTCTCAGAGTCCACTAAACGAGCGACGTCGGCCGGAGAAGCAGCTAAAGAATTACTAATGGCATGGGCCTCAGCTCTGGCATCGTCCCTCTCCCGAACGAGCCGCTATATATAATCCCTAACTTCAGAATCATGGGATGAACGAGCTTGACACAGCTCCTCTTCCAAGCTTTCCACCTTGGTTTTTAACTGAGAAATACCCTCACGAGCTTCACGAAGATTCTCACGGGTCCACAACAAAGCACCATTAAATTGACGGCGATCAGAGTTATAACGATTCTGCATGTCAACCATATGCTCCCGTCGTTGTCGGTACTGAACCGTCAATTCATTATGCTCATCTTCCCGAGCATTCCACTTATCAGCCTCATCTTTGATTTTCTCCACTAGTTCCCCAATCCGAGAAGCTTGGCGAGTCCTCTCATTCCGAAGCCATGTTAACTCTCGGATATCGACCGCTGAAGATAGGGCCGGGAGACTCAGACAGCACACTAGGAAGACTAAAGAGAGATACAAAGATAATGGTAAGGACGAAAACGAAACTTTTGAAGACGAAGCATCTTTACGAGCCTTTTCCAACTCACTACGAATGAGAGCGAGTTCAAGAAGAAGTTTCTCTTCGGAGGCACCAAGATGCTCCTTCCCTTTCAAAAGATTCTTCAACTCCAGAATCTCTTTGTCCTTCGCAGCAATGAGAGCCTCAGCAGAAGTCAGCTCCTCCTCCCGATGGCGCAACTTCCCCTCCAGCTTAAGAGCCTTCGCTTTGAAAAACTGGTACAAAGTATGATTGCAGTGCTCGCTCCTCACCAGCTGCATAAAAAACCGCTGTATAAAGATCACTAAGGAAAAGATATCAGATCCCTCAACTTGATATTTACGATCACCTACCTCGAGAATACGCTATTGGGGATAACCATACTGATACCCGTTAGCTATAGTCATCATCTGAGCAATGGAAGAAGGAGGATCGACCAGAATAGTAGACGAGGTGGCCCACAAATATTTCTCCCAAGCCTCAACAACCTCGTCAGGGGACGCCAGCTGCATTTTTCGACATGTGAAGGCGTCATAATTTTTCTCACCAGGCATCACCGGGGCATGATTAGGCACAAACATTAATCCTTTCTTCATCAGCCAATCACAGGTTGCATCGTCTCCATCGTGCATCACAACTTTCTCAAAACTATCAGAAGATGCACTAGCAGAGCCCCCATCACCAGCAGCGACTCCAGGGATAACAAAGATCTCTTTTGCTCCAGCCTCCTTAGCAGCACGAGCATCGATGTCTTCGCCTTCAGAACTGTCCTCTTCCTCAGCTGCCTTTTCACCTTCATCCACCGCAAGAACATCCCATTCATCATTTGTTGAGAGTATAGCAAAATAAGAAGCTAACCCCATAGCAGCGTTAATATCTACTGGACCTCAGGCGGAATAAATCTTACCAAAGTAGAACTCTTAGTTAGGGACTGTCTCTTGAGGACCAATATCCTCGTTCCCTTGAACACGCGCGAGTTCGGTTGGAGGATTGCTCACTTCATCTTTAGAAATTAGATTCTCACCACCTCTCATATCACCAACTTTCTCGTCACCTTCGTGGCCAAGGACCCCATCAACGTTTCCCTCATCCTCGTGACCAGTAGGAGAGGTATCCATACGTTCTTCATCTTCGGAAACATCCTCGTCGGAATTAGCTTCATCGTTCACATGACTATTAACCTCGGGAATTTCTGTCTCCTCTTCACCAACGGTAGAAGACTGAACGGGACCAATCTTTTTCTTCTTCGAAGCCTGAAACAAACACAGTCAATCCTTGATTCCAGGGGAAAGCATACATAAAACATTATACTTTTATAAGTAATAGAATCATACCTTGACAGTGGTAGTACCCTTCGAAGAAAGAACTGCATCGGAAATTTCCTCTTCATCAGCAGCATCAACTGCGTACTCAAAATTCATGCCAGCGAAATTTAGTCCCCAAGGGCAGAAGTCACCATAGCGGGATGGGGCACTAGCACGAGGCTGACTACCAGCAACAGGACGCCACCTGTGTGGACCAGGTACCCAACCATAGGCCCATGGACCAATAATCTCAATAACGGTGGCGTGCCACTCGTAGTCATGATCACGCTTGAGCCGCTCACTCTTGGGGAACAACCTTTGAGAAGAAGTCCCTTCGGTACCAGGGACATAACAAAGCTTTGAATCACTTACTTCGCTTAAAATACGAACCTCACCTTGAGAAGCCGCAATCGTACGAAGACCTACACTCCATGGCTTACGATTTCTACCATTGACGTAATCCTCGAAAGAAGCATTGAAATTGTCAGGAGTATACCAATATTTCTCAGCAGGGTTTGGAACGTAGCACGTCATCATCGTCTCCCCTTTACTCCGAAGGTAACACTCTTTCAACGTACGAAGATAATTTCCACTCAGCTGTACCACTGTACGACAGTAATTATGAGGAGTGGAATTCTCACGATGGGGAAGAACATCATAATAAAAAGAATCCCCCGACTTATACAAAGGCAACATCAAGTCAGATTCGAAGTCCCCCACGGTTGTCAGCAAATGGAAGTCATCGTACTTATAATTCGAAATCATGTCATAAGTAAGATCATCGTCTTGAGAATAAAACTTAACCTCAAAATCCTCGAGGCCATGCTTTATCTTGAATGCGTCGAGATAAATATGCTTAAAAGTAACCTTCTTCTTGGCAACTGAAACGCTTCGTATGACCGAGGTAACACCCGAACTAGCAGCCTTGACCGATGACGGCTTCTTTGAAGGGCTCATATCCGAAGATTTTCTCTTGGTCGGCGGATTCCTCAACAGGTCCACCTTCGGCGTATCCCCTTTGGCAGAAGATTCTTTTACAGGAACAATAGATTGTTGAACCTTAGACTTCTGAGAAGGCATGGTAACTGGGGCAACTGACCGAAGAGGCTGCACATCCATCGGTTCAGCACGTTAGGAAGAAGGGTGATGCGCATTCGTCGGTTCAACACACTAAGAAGAAGGACTAGAGAAGGGACGATTAACTGCATAACGAGAACCCCTCGGTGGATCCCCCTTTTTCGTAGATGTAATCCTGGGACCTGACGAAGACGAGTCTTATTAATACGAGAATCTGACGGAGAAGACCTAGGTGGACCCCCCTTCGGTGGCGATATATCAGGACTTCTTGATGGGAGAGATCTGTAAGGGCTCGACGGCGGAGTATTGTAAAGAACACGAGGATGATCACCCATATCTGAAAGGGCAACGAAAAGAACGAAGGTCAGAAAACAGACTCTACAAATATCACATCTCATCAAAAATATCATCAAATCACAGAAAAAGAATTCTGATAAATTTCACGAAATTCCAAAACCCTAATTCAGTCTTGACCATTAAAAAGAGACCCTAACGATCAACAGAGAAGCCATAGGTTTTGTGATCAAGAACGGGGGAAGTATATATACTGTCGTGTATCGTGTTCTTCATCACAAAACCCAGAATCAGTACAAGAAAAAAGAGAAGAAATCAATCAAAGATGAATAATAATAAAGAGGACATCATACCTAAGATAAAAGCAGTATCCACATATGAAAACAACCAACGACGGCAAGTGTAGATGGTGGATTTTAGACAAGGGCAAAATCGTAAAACCATAATTATACATACTTCGGGTCTGGCAATCGGATGAGTATTGAGACTCATGTCTCTCAATAAATCGTGAAAGCTCATGCCATAAAACCTCTGACTGAGAAGGATGTCTCTCAGAGTATATGTAGATGTGTAGTCTCCCAGCTGAGGCCACGGCACATCTCACGAATACTGAGCAATTTCAGTAATTATTTCTAGGGGCGTAAATAATACCCAAAAATACTCGGCCTGCATGTACCTGCCCGAGCCCGCCTGTACCCGAAGTATCCCAAAGCCTGTTATGGCCCGTCATGGGCCACTCGGCCTGGCCTGGATTAATTTATTGGGCGGTCTCGGGCTTTGTAATTAATTATGATGCCCGTCCTGATACCCGTCCTGGTGCCTGGCCTGAAATCCTTTTATGTGCCATTAATCATTTAATATCCTCTTAAAAAGACTTAAAAGTTACCATTTTATAATTGTCAATTTTGTGTCAAGAAAAATAAAATATATAGTTGTTTTACTTATAATTAACCTTTTCAAAACATTAATGGTAATATATTTTCTTATTAGAAAGTTTATTGTACTCTAACTAATTATTTATTATAGGCTAAAATTAAAAGTTTGTCATTGTAATTTAAATATAAAATAATACTATCACTTACGGTATACAATGTTAGAAAGGAAAAGATATTGTACTAAAAATAAATAAATTTAGTACCATTTATTTGAAAATGTAAAATTAAAATAAAAAAGAAAAAAACATCAAAATAGTGGTCTGCCCGGCCCGATCTGGCCTGCCCGGATAAAAAGCGGGCCTTGGGCGGTATTTGGGTAGCAAACTATCCACTTTTACCCGTCCTGCCCTGCCTGAATTTTTTTACGGGCTCACAAATATTAAGCCTGGCCTGCCCGGCCTGTCTTAATTTTTGGACCGGGCAGCCGGGCCGAATTTATACTCCTAATTATTTCTATATATAATCGAAAGATTGGACGGCTCCTAGACAGCGTGCCTGCTAGTATAGAGCAACAACGTATTCAGGATGCAACCAGGTTTTACCTGACTATATAGGAGAAATATGACACTCCAGCAAGTTCATATTGCTCAACTCTCAGATGATTAATGCTTCTAGATAGGAAGCCCTGCTAGTATATAGCCATCAATTAATTATCTCTAATCGTAGCCGAATATTCAACTATATTCTACGATTCTTCGAATGTTTCGTTACTTCAATTTATGGTTTTCCCAGCAGAATTCCATGGGTTAGTAATAAATATTCAACGTGCAGGCATCTGAGCATCGAATAAACCCTGACTAAAATGGTGCAAGTGTACTTAGCAATAATGCACAGACCAGCATTTGAATGCGCAAACGAGCATTTCAAAAATACGAAAAAACGATGAACCTATGCAAAATAGGATGGAAAAATAATAATAATAAAATATTAGCAAAGGCGCCAAGGGACTGGGCTCACCAGCCAGCCGGTCATGCCGTGACCAGGCCCATGCCCATTTTTATATTTTTATCATATTTTATTATTTTTCCCGGTCTCATGAAAATTTTCTCATTCGAGCAAATCTCCTTCTTTTCAAAGAAATTCTCTAATCTCATGATATTTCTTTATGTTAAAGAAAATAATAAAATTAGGGAAAAGTGTCACGGGACCGAGCACCAACCGGCCGACCATGCCCTAGCCATGGCCAGTCCCACACCTCATGGTTCCCCATTATTTTATTATTTCCCTCAATCCATGAAAATTCTCTGATTTCATGAATTTTCCCTAAAACCATGAAAATTCCCTGATTTCATGAATTTCCCCTAAACCCATGAAAAATATTATAAAATTAAGAAAAATCATGGGACCGGGCCCTGGCCGGCTGGTCATGCCCTAGCTGGTCCCACAAGCCTCTTATTTTATTATTATTATTTGTTTTGTTTTCCTCATTCCATGAAAACTCCCTGATTTCAATAAAATACTCTGGTTTCAACAAATCTCTTCGATTATATGAAAATTCCCTAAAATCATGAAAATTACATAAAATTGGGAAGAGTGCCCTGGGACCGTGGCCTTGACCATTTCCGGTCCCACACTCCATCATTCCCTATTTTATTATTATTTTATTTCTCTCATCTCATGGAAGTTCCCTAATTTCATAAAACTCTCCAGTTTCATGGAATTTCCCTCAATTCAGAGAAAATACATAAAATTACATAAAACTGGGAAAGTGTGGGACCGTACTTGTCAGCCGGACGACCATGCCCTAGCCGTGGCCGGTCCCACACATTGCAATTCCCTGTTTTATCTATTATTTTTCATCATCTCATGTATTTTTGCTAGTTTCAGCAAAACCCTGGATTCTGCATATTTTCCCAAAATGTTGCTCAAACGCGCATCGGAAAATATTGAAACTCTCAGGACTGAGACACGGATACTATGGTGACACGGGTACATCCACTTGACCGACCAAGGGTGTCCCTAAGGCTTGCAAACAGCCGGTCCCACTTGTTTTAATGATTTTAACCTAATCTGCTCAATTGCTCATATTGGGTTCAAACTCTTTTCAAGCAATTGAGGGTTTGCTCAAACGACCATCAATTGGTCCCACGGCCACCAAGAGCCGGTCTCATGACCTCTTGGTCGGTCCCTCATCTTCTCATGACTAGATTTTATTATCTGACGCTCACACGAGCATTTTTTGAATAAATGATTAAACCAGCATTTAATCATTCTTTCACCGACTGGTCTTCAAGAGACTTTTGGTATTTTGCTCATTCGAGCATCTAGGCGTTACATGGTCGACTTATCATCCCATGTAGTCGGTCCATACGGTCCTTGCTTCGCTGATTTTCAATAAATCGTTAATTCATTAAAATTAGGTTTTTGAATCCAGAGCTCTGCAAAAACATAATTCTGAGCAGATTCAAATGCTGATGATTTTATGTTGATTCTACGATCAACACTTTTGTTTATTATACTCGACCTAGCAGTCAGTATCTTAAATTAATATTTTATTTGGTCCTGCTACCAACAATTCATCGAGCAATATTTGCTCAGACTAGCAATATTTGCTCAAACCGGCAATATTTGCTCAAACCGGCAATATTTGCTCGAACTAGCAATATTTGTCCAGATTAAAGATATTGGTTCGACCATAAATATTCATCAATTCAGCAACACAGTTTGCTCATCTTAAATTACCAAAGTTTATTCAATGATGCCTCGTCTCAGCAGACATACTTTTAATTCACGAGTCTCAGAACATTTGCAAATTATGTTCAACTCAGCAATACAAGGACTCGTCATCCCATAAAGTCAGCAACTGACTCGACAATCACGAGACATCAATCGTGTCACATGAGGGGATATTAACTAGGGTTTTGGTCTGGCGGTCTATGACACGTGTGTTCATACACACGATGGGAATGTGAGAAAGTCGTGCAATCAGTTGGAAGAGTCAGCAAAGTAGTGGGTGGAAAATTAACCAAGTCTCCAGACGATGAGCAACTGGTTTTGACATGATTTCCCACTTCCCCACTTTCTGATTCTAGCAACTGTCACACTTCATGGGATCATGGTGTTTTCAACTACTGCATTATAAAATGTCTCTGAATCCTGATTGAAAGGACAAGATTCAAATACTCGAACATTCGTCTCAAACAAGGAATTTCTCGGCAAGTTCATATAGACAATCTTTCGTCTACACGAACTTATCTTCTGAGAAATCGCTCTCAATTGAGTAAAATTCAATCATTCAGAGCGTTCTTACGCTGAATGCGCAACACACCTACAATCTCAGATCACCATTGATCCTACACATTTCTCAGCTTCCCTCCTAGAGATCAACCCATCATCTCTTGTGACCGAATTGACTCTGGAACGGCCATTTTTCTTAGTTTAGGCCGGGGTCTTACAGATTGATCTCTCAAACTTAAAGCACTCCCTTCTTGCAGTGCATCTGTGTGAGGTTCAACATTTCACTCGGTTCAAGGAGTCTCCACATGGACGTCTCCTCAATTCCGCAAAAACCAGTAAATCTTTTTTCCCCATCTACAGATTGGCGACCACAGTGGGAGACTAATCTCTCGGTTGCAATCTCACATTCTCACAAAGATGGCCGGTCTTAGGTCTGGGTTAGTTACAGGTTCCAACAAAAAAGACGCTAACACTAGAAACAATAACAATAAGGATATCCCGGAAACCATTCCGGCCTTTAACACTGACGGTGGTAACGTTATCCCTCCTCACGCTAACATGGAAGATCATCCCTTGTTCGGACGACACCCTGAAGAAGTCAGTGGGAATCCACCACCTACCATGGCTGATCTCATCAAGGTGCAGGAGACCCTTGCAAAGAATCAAACTGACATGGATGCAAAACAGAAGGAGCTATTTAACCAACTGAAGGTTCTCACTGACAAAATGTCAGAGAAAAATCAAGGAAAGGGAAAAGAGAAGGAGAAATCCTCAGATGCTGATCCTGAGGTGATTCCAATTCATATAGTGGATGATGACGAAGTCCGCAAAGCTGTAGACGATCCATCAGCAAAGGAGTCATCAAATTTCATTACTCGGGAAGATTTGGAGCGCCTTTTGGAAAACCGTGGAAAAGATAAGACATCACATTCCATCGTCACCATCCTTCATATCCTGCCACTACGCAAAGAATCCCTCTTCCGAAAGGTTATACTTCTCCGACCTTCACTCTGTATGATGGAACTGAAAATGCTTGAGAACATGTTTCGAGTTTCCTGGAAACTTTCGGAGAACACGAACACAACTATGTTGTTCGCCTCAAGGAAATTTCAAAATCTCTGAAAGGCATGGCATGCACCTGGTACAACAATATCGCACCAGGGACCATCAATAATTGGGGAGAGATGATCAATGCCTTCTACAGAAAGTACTTCTTTGTATCAGAACAAGTCACTCTCTCTTATCTTGGAAGAATGTTTCAGAGGGTCAGTGAAAATCCCAATGACTACGTGAAAAAATTCAGAATCCAGGCCCTGGACTGCCATGATCCAAATGTCACGGAGCAGCAGATGGTGGACTTATGCATCAATGGCATGATCCCGGTCTACAGAGCTTTATTGGAAAATCTTCGTTTCCAAACTTTCTCGGAGCTTCACGAAGCTGCAAAGAGATCGGAAACTACTGCACCTGCTCTGTTGGAAAGAGCAAAATCTACAAAGACTGAAGAATCGCGAGACACTCGAGGAAGCAGACGTCTGATCAACAAGCAGTATAACCTTCAATCCACCACAAACGCTGTCGCAGAAGGGAGTAAGCGCAAGGCCGAACCTCCGAGTAAGCATACCTCTGCTCCTCCAAAAACACAAAAGAAAGACAATCCATAGGCACAAGCCCCTGGCCAACGCACAGAGACTCCCGATCAAGATGCACCCGACTTTCCTCTTTCCATTGGAGAAGTGCTCGAACTTCTGAATGCCTGGATCCAAGATGGTGCAATCAAATTGCCATATGTCAGGAGAGAACCAACTGAGGAAGACATGGAAAATCCACGTTACTGTCGCTTCCACAGGTTCTTCAATCACCCCACAATTGGCTGCAAAGTTTTGAAACGTATATTCAGGGAAAAGGTTGAGTCAGGAGAACTTAATCTGGGGGATGAAGGAGTGCACAGAGACCCCCTCCCAGTCAGGACTTTTTCTATCTCTGAAGAACCAGTCAAGGAAGCGGTCCAGTCATTGATAGAGCATGTCTGCGAATTACTCTATTTGTCAAAGGCGCAAAGGGGAGACATGTTCACAGCTTTGAACCACATAGTGTCTGGAAAATGCCTGCTGATTCCAGAAGTACCTCCTGAACCTTCAGCCACTAACAAAGAAATGTATGACTGTGGACTGCTCACCACAGTGCATATTAAAGGAAATGAATTCAAGAGAGAATTTGTCGATGTCGGCACTGCCGTCAACATTATTCCTTTGAAAACTCTCAGAGCCGCTGGCATTACTCGACAAGAGGCTACTCACACTCCCATGGCAATCGGGAATCATGAAGGGACTTCCAGAGACGCATATGGATATATCGTCCTCAAAGTCAAAGAAAATTTGGTCTGCACCGAGACCAAGTTTTACATAATCCGAGAAGACCCGGGATATGACCTGATCCTTGGACGAGCTTGGATTCACGCTGGAAAGAGGGCTCCAATGTCTTCAGAACGTCCTGATGTTGAAGAGGGCTCAGACTCAGAAAAAATAGAGGATACTCCACCTTTTGAGCATCTGGAAGAAGTTAAAGCTTTGACGGAACTCACACAGAAGCCTGGAGAAAGTGCACATTCTTTCATCAAAAGGTTCCGAACTCAGGCAGGTCTTATTCCTCTTCATGCGCCAATAATACCAATGTTGAAATATACTACTCTGGTCTGGGGACTTCTCCCTACTAACAACTTAGCGATTACCAAAATCTACGAGTGGATAGTTTCACCTCAACAATATTACACCAAATGATTACGCTCAGAGCCCCTTCAAATTGGTCATTCTATCGAGAGGTTTATTGCTGAAGACATGGCTAAGCATGACCGACAGTATGCTGGGTACTCCCCTCTGCACGAGTGTCCATATGTACCACAACCATGGAATCAACAGAATATATTCAAGGCGCGAATTACTAAACCGAGCAAATTCGAGGAAGGAGATTAGGTTCTCAAGGAAACTAAACGTGATCTCTATTCTGCAAGGAGCTCCAATTGGGAAGGACCATTTATGGTTGCTAAATCCATAACCAGAGGATACTACAAATTGATCAACACAGATGGCAGAACCCTGCCAGTAATTCACGAGAATTTTCTTAAGGCATTTGTCTGAAATTATTGGGAATTTGAGGTACTGGACGTTTGAGTATTCATGACGTCTGGATTTGGCATTTAGGATTTTCTTTCATTGTATTTCAATTCCTCCAAAACGTTTGCAATACTTGCAATCAATATTTGAATTCAGCAATTTATCAAAATTCAGTTCATTTTACTTAAAAGAAAACCTCTATTAAATCCAAAAGAAAATCCTCAATCATCTACCAATTCAAGCCAATATCAAAACCCAAATAAAAACCTCACATCTCTCAGAAGTTTAGAAGTTCAAGAGATTATGAAAAGGAAATCAAAGAAAATCAGCAAAGAAAGATTTTCGCTCCTCTGCATCCTTCAAGACTTGCAAGGCCGCCTTCTCCTTGTTCAGCTCTTCAGTCATCCTGGAAATCTTGTCTTCTTTCTCCATCACAACATCGTTGGGAAAGGGTATGTTGTTCTCACATGAGTCCTTGAGAGTATTTATTTTCTTACGAAGCCACTTTACATTGAAGCCAAGTCTTTCGGAATTCTCCAAGTTGAACTCCCAATCAAAGAGTACATCTGGAGTCACAGTATTTCTGTCCCTAGTGCATATATCACTTACAACATGTAAGATAACACTTACTTGCATGGTTAAGGCATAAGCACGTCCAGGATTCCTATCAACAATTATGTGTCCGAACTTCTTCCATATTTTCTCGTACAAGCCCGCATATCCAGTGGGAACGTTGAACCCACCAACTAGTTCATGATACGAGAGTGATGCATCAAATGGATTATCAAAAGAAACTCCTTCACTTGGATATTCATGCACCACTATACGGTTCTCAATTACTGGAGCAACTTCTACAATCGTGGCAACAATTTCTTCAGTCTCCTCTACTGGTAGATCAGTTTCTTCTGTCACTGAAGCAACAACAATCGAGGTTTCCATAACTTAAGTGACAACCTTCTCATGGCCTTGAAGTGCAGGGATTGTTTTATCTTCATTAATAACTCCAGAGCAGCTTGAGTTATCCTTATTGGTTTCAATATCCTCAACTTCGGTATTTGGCACCTAATGCGAAGATTACATGAGGTTACAACAATCTAAACATGAAACCAAATGAGATCATAAAATATAGTATACAAGAAGTCCGAAATAATCAAGTTACATAATTATACACTCAAGGTATGAGCGAGCAAATAGCATGAAAATCATGAAAATACGTTTTGCGGCAAGCTCGTCTGAAGAGAATGTATTCTTCCCTGTACTAAATGACAAACTAGGAGCAATCTACAAGGAATCTGAAGATGCGTTATATACCATTCTCTTCGTATGGATGTCCTCTACCACATGTCAAAATTTCATAACAATACGATGAACGAGAAAGGAGATGTGGTCAAAACATTAGACAACGTACAGTGTAAAAAAGTTCTGAAAGTCTCATGGAAGCTTACTGTTTCGCCTTTTTCAGGCCCTGAACGTGCTCAAAATTTAAAAATCTTCTTTTAAAAAGCTTGAAAATTCTTCGGGCTTAAAGATACATATGCAGATCACAAAAATCCGACTTTTATGGTGTTTTTGCTAAAAAACTGGGTTCTGAATTTTCTGACAACGAATTTCGACAAAGTTTTTCGTATATGTACATGGATTCTCATTCATTCATTCACAAATCAGCAATTTCATACTTCTATGAAGAATTTACAAGATATGTACTTGCTTGGGAAGTCTCTGAAGTGTTCAAGGAATTGAGATTGCCCGTGTCAGCATCAAGAGTATCATTGCTTCTATTCAGTTCTGAACCTTGGGAATTTTCTTTATCTCCATACTTCGAAGGTGAACGAGCATCATCACTTTCCACTTCCACGGAGACATCCTCCTGGACATATCTTCAAACAATTAGCATTTTATCTACAAAGCATCATATTTGATTATGAGAAGGAGTACTCACGTCATTCTCTTCTTCAACACTCAAGTCAGAAGCCGTCTGCCCAGCAGAAGGGAATTGAAGACCATCAATATTTGATGGAGCAAAGTTCTGTAACGAATAACGAATGTTGGTTTACTATCCTAATAATACGGATAAGAAAAAGTCATGGCGGAAAAGTATTGACAACTCACCAAGGAAACAACTGGGGACTTTATGGTGTTAGGCAACAACTTACAAGTCTTGTTCCTGCCTTCTCCACCATGAATGACTGTTTCTGCTTCCGAGAAGTTTACTTCAATTCGAGGTCTCACAGCGCGACCCTGCTGCAAAAGATAAGTTAGTACAGCAATCGGAAAGGAAATTATTTTAATTCCACTATGCAAAATATACATATTGGTGAACATCCTGGAGATACTTTTCGCTTATCGCCACCGCAGAGAAATATGTTTCAATCTTGGTCGAGAAGCAATCATCTCAGCTGAAGGAGGCTCTTTCACTGAAGGTTGTTTGATCTTTACAAAGTCGCGCAAACGCTCAAGTTGTTGATCCCAGAAATCTATGTAACCCGGAGTTACATATGTGATTCGTTCAGAACAAGGGAACCAATAATAGCTTCCTTCCACATGTGTGCGATATAAACAAGTCATAAGTTGCTCCACTGATGGTTTCCTCCTTCGAAAAGTTGGAACACATTGATCCATACCCATTTGACGAGCTGCTCCATCGATGTTGTTTCTTCTACTAAAAAGCCTCCGTACATTGCTGATATCAAATGATCCGGAGTATAACTCAACATAAAGTACCTCTCACCGTCGCTCAAGTCAGCACCGGATTTCAAAGTCATACTCTCTTCAGTATTGAAGGTTGAAAACTGAGAAACATAAGAAGGAACTGACACCCAGGGGAGAAAATTAAACTCAGATTCATTATCTAACACATCAGTGAAACGTGTCTTGGATTGGGGTTGCTTTGTAGACCAGCGCATAATCCTAGCATTGTCATTCTCAGGAAAGATACGACGAGAATCAGTAGCATTCATCCCTTGCAAGATACTACGAGGAATAGGTGCATAATTCTTGAAGTGCTCCCACATCAAGGCTTAAAGAAACATCGTGTTGGCGTAGCATTCATGAAACCATTCGAAATGCTGGAGTCTATAACCAAGGAGTCAAGGTTAGAATACAAAGAACCCAGGAACAGACTACCTATGGGAAGTTGTTCACCTTGAGCCATCTTAACGGAAAGAGGGACTACGAATGGCTTTATCAAAGTCCCAACATCCTCAAATATGTCCCTGGACAACCATAAACACAAGAGTGCAACAATGGATAACATATCGTCGACGGGTCTATCAAGAGAAGTATCTGTCGGCCACCAGTGTGTTAACCAGTGGGCATAACAACCTTTGCCAGACGCTTTGTTAATTCTCTCCATTTCGGCTATTAAGATGTTGGAAACTTCCGCCTCCTCTGTCGAAAGCTTTCCAGAAAAGTTACCTGTGATTGGGAGATGCAACAAAGCAACTACATCCTCCAAAGTGATGGTAAACTCTCCCCATATGCATATGAAGGTATGGGTTGGAATGCACCAGCGAGCAAGAAGAGATACAATACCCCGTGCATCATGGAAAATTAACAAGTCTCCAGATGCTTGGATAATCCTGGTCACTTGTGCTCTATCCAACATGGTTCTAACACGAGGAAAACCCAGCATATGTCTCGCCCATCCAGAGAATTTTTCTAAAGGTCGTCGGGAAAGCTTTAATTCTATGATTGACGCAAGGAAAAGTCCTCGTTCAAGACAAAACCGAATAGCTGCTCGAGGAGTCATTAGTTTCTTTTGAACAACCTCTTTGGGATTTATTAGAAGACGAAATGCTGGAGATTGAAGACGTTTTTCAGTTCGCTGCTGAACTTCGAAAAATGCATCATCTATATTTGGAACGTTCTTGAGCCCAGGAGTTTCTTCTTCTTCTTCACCAGCGGAAGTCTCATCCATGCATGTATCGTCTCTGGAGGCATCATTTTCTTGGGAGTCAGACATCCTTGCGGAGTAGCTGCAATATGCACACAATACTCTACTTCAGTCTATCATCCACACAAGATACAAAACTTCGACAAGATGATGGAATCATGCACACGTCAATTTTGCAACGAAATGGTAATTCTTAAACCCTTACCTTTTACAATTCCACTAACAGTAGTAATTGTGATGCAAGGGTTAGCACTTCGAAACTAGTTCGTTCTTTGAAACCTGCAATAACGAACAAAACCTTATCATAAGATTGAAACCGGTTTTTCATAAAATTGTGAACACAATTTTCATAGTATAAACATCCACAACTGAGCTATGAAATTTACACCAAGACAATATTTCATCATAAATAAATTGTCTAAATTCGAGGGTTACTCAAAACCCATGTTTTGATTTTACGAAACAATGAAAACTGTGATTAACTCACGTAAAAAATAAAAAAAATTGACGTGAGTTCAGGCTCACGTGAGTTTACCAAAATAAAATCTCCTTGTGAAGCTCCACGGTTTCACACATAAAAAAAATTCCTTTCCTTCGTACAATCGTTTTTCTTTAAAACGAAGGTTTATTTCGGTTTTGTGAAAAGTTCACATCTTTTAAGATAAAGTTTTGGTTTCCATGAAATCTCATAAACAAAATTTTATCACTGGACACAGGTCTCTTTCAAAAGGAAAATCTCTCCCGAGTTAGGGATTATTGCTAGTCTTTTGAACTAATGATCGAACGAGCATACGTTTATTAAAATAAGGGTTTTCTACAAAATTCACACTAATATATACACATGTATAGAATTTCAACATAATCAAAGCATGAGCAATTCATGAAATCAGCAAAAAAAAAAAAAATTTGGCCGCGTACCTGGTCGGCGCCGTCCGGAAGTTCGTCGGACGGTGGCGGCACTCCGGCGATTTTCTTCTTCTTCTCCTGCTGCTAACATGAGGAAGATGATGAATTGATGAAGGTGGTGGTCGACCAAGGTGAGGGAAATTAAAAAAAAAGAAGGGATTAATTCCATTTTATATCAAGTTTTATTTCCAAAACCTAATTTCCTAAGGATTTCCTTATCGGTCCCGGCCCGTGAATCCTAAAACAACCAAGGACCCGTCATCAAATCAGCGGTTCTACACCAATTTGTGCTCACCGGATGACGCTCTATTATGTCACTGGAGTTTTCGCTCAAACCATGGTTTGCTCATTCGGTCGAAATCCAGTAACGTCTTATCTTATGACTAAGTTCAATTACTTATTTTTGTCTGTACCTGGAAAATCACCATTCAACGCTGACTGAGGAACATGACCATTCCTCACTAAGCAGGGGACTTAATGTAGATGGTGGATTTTCGACAAGGGAAAAATTGTAAAACCATAATTATATACTCCGAGTCCGGCAATCGGATGAGTATTGAGACTCATGTCTCTCAATAAAGCGTGAAAGCTCATGCCATAAAATCTCTGACTGAGAAGGATGTCTCTCAGAGTATATGTAGATGTGTAGTCTTCCAACTGAGGACACGGCACATCTCATGAATACTGAGCAATTTCAGTAATTATTTCTATATAGAATCGAAAGATTGGACGGCTCCTAGACAGCGTGCCTGCTAGTATAGAGAAACAACGTCTTCAGGATGCAACCAGGTTTTCCCTGACTACATAGGAAAAATATGACACTCCAGCAATTTCATATTGCTCAACTATCAGATGATTAATGCTCCTAGATAGGAAGCCCTGCTAGTATAGAGCAATCAATTAATTATCTCTAATCGTAGCCGAATATTCAACTATATTCTACGATTCTTCGAATGTTTCGTTACTTCAATTTATGGTTTTCCTAGAAGAATTCCATGGATTAGTAATAATTATTCAACGTGCAGGCATCTGAGCATCGAATAAGCCCTGACTAAAATGGTGCAAGTGTATTTAGCAATAATGCACAGACCAGCATTTGAATGCGCAAACGAGCATTTCAAAAATATGAATGAACGATGAACCTATGCAAAATAGGATGGAATAATAATAATAAAATATTAGGAAAGGCGCCAGGGACTGGGCTCACCATCTGGCCGGTCATGCCGTGTCCAGGCCCACTCCCAATTTTATATTTTTATCATAGTTTATTATTCTTCTCGATCTCATGAAAATTCTCTCGTTCGAGCAAATCTCCTTCGTTTCAAGGAAATTCTCTAATCTCATGATATTTCTTTATGTTAAAGAAAATAATAAAATTAGGGAAAGGTGTCACAGGACCGAGCACCAACTGGCCGGCCATGCCCTAGCCGTGGCCGGTCCCACACCTCACGGTTTCCCATTATTTTATTATTTCCCTCAATCCATGAAAATTCTCTGATTTCATGAATTTCCCCTAAAACCATGAAAATTCCCTGATTTCATGAATTTCCCCTAAACCCATGAAAAATATTATAAAATTAAGAAAACTCGTGGGACCGGGCCCTAGCCGGCTGGTCATGTCCTAGCCGGTCCGACAGGCCTCTTATTTTTTTTATTATTATTTGTTTTGTTTTCCTCATTCCATGAAAACTCTCTGATTTCAACAAAATACTTTGGTTTCAACAAATCTCTTCGATTTTATGAAAATTCCCTAAAATCATGAAAATTACATAAAATTGGGAAGAGTGCCCCGGGACCGTGCCTGTTGGCCGGACGGCCATGCCTTGGCCATTTCCGGTCCAACACTCCATCATTACCTATTTTATTATTATTTTATTTCTCTCATCTCATGGAAGTTCCCTAATTTCATAAAACTCTCCAGTTTCATGGAATTTCCTTCAATTCAGAGAAAATACATAAAATTACATAAAACTGGGAAAGTGTGGGACGGTACTTGTCATCCGGCCGGCCATGCCCTAGCCATAGACGGTCCTACACCTTGCAATTCCCTGTTTTATATATTATTTTTCATCATCTCATGTATTTTTGCTAGTTTCAGCAAAACCCCGGATTCTGCATATTTTCACAAAATGTTGCTCAAACGCGCATCGGAAAATATTGAAACTCTCAGGACTGAGACGGACACTATGGTGACACGGGCATATCCCCATGACTGACCAAGGGTGGCCATAAGGCTTGCAAACAGCCGGTCCCACTTGTTTTAATGATTTTAACCTAATTTGCTCAATTACTCATATTGGGTTCAAACTCTTTTCAAGCAATTGAGGGTTTGCTCAAACGACCATCAATTGGTCCCACGGCCACCAAGAGCCGGTCTCATGACCTCTTGGTAGGTCCCTCATCTTCTCATGACTAGATTTTATTATCTGACGCTCACACGAGCATTTTTTGAATAAATGATTAAACCAGCATTTAATCATTCTTTCACCGACTGGTCTTCAAGAGACTTTTGGTATTTTGCTCATTCGAGCATCTAGGCGTTACATGGTCGACTTATCATCCCATGTAGAAGGTCCATATGGTCCTTGCTTCGCTGATTTTCAATAAATCGTTAATTCATTAAAATTAGGTTTTTGAATCCAGAGCTCTACAAAAACATAATTCTGAGCAGATTCAAATGCTGATGATTTTATGTTGATTCTACGATCAACACTTTTGTTTATTATACTCAACCCAACAGTCAGTATCTTAAATTAATATTTTATTTGGTCTTGCTACCAACAATTCATTGAGCAATATTTGCTCAGACTAGCAATATTTGCTCAAACCGACAATATTTGCTCGAACTAGCAATATTTGTCCAGATTAAAGATATTGGTTCGACCATCAATATTCATCAATTCAGCAACACAGTTTTCTCATCTTAAATTATCAAAGTTTATTCAATGATGCCTCGTCTCAGCAGAAGTGGGAAACGTGCCCTAAAATCTAAGGGAAGTTATTACAAGAAGCTGAGGAGACTGTGAAGACAGTTTTCTTCATACTTTGACCAACTTAAAACTAAGAAGAAAAGGGGAAAATTGTATACACATAAATCAACATCTGCCACGTGTAGAAATAATCACACGTGGATGACATGCGGCACCTGGCCATCAAGATGTTATGCCACGACCCAACACGCCAAAGACATGCACCATCCCATCTACTCATCACCAAGCTGATCCGATGATAGGGAGTCAAGGAGCACCAAAGGAACAGATCACCGCGAAGTACTGAAGAGCACCCAAAGACCTACTTTAATCCATCCCGGGGAAGATCCAATATCAATGGCGAGGATGAATCTCACTGCCAAGGATGTGATGGGTGCGACAGACATCTTTCTGGCACATGGAGGCTACCCAACTACCCGCATTAACTACTATGATCATAGGGTACGTGTCAGTTACCCAGTGGAGGAGAATGAGGCGACCCATCTTTATTACATGTTACTATTGGAGCCATCGTGTGAGAACGAAGACACCATCGGGGTTGGCACCGAAATCGAGAAGATAAGGACATAGCTGTCTACAGAAGAGGGCCCCATCAAGGAAGCCTATAAATACCCATCTCTACTGAGAGAGAGGGGTCGACCATTTTTTAGTTAAAGATAAGGAGAGCTTAGGATAGAGAAACTGTAAGAGTAAGTATGAGTCCTTTTCCTTCCCTAGCTTCGTTCCTCACTCAAAGTCATTTGACTATATTTGTAATCTCTACATACATAGTGAAACACCAACTCCTGTGGACGCAGGCCTTAGTGCTGAACCACGTAAATCTGCGTCTTATTCACATTCCACACTTTATAGTCTTCGTAATCTTTATATTATATATCTTCCATACTATCACTGTGTATTTTATGAGAAGAGCAAGGACTAGCCCCCATGCTCAGAGCCCTTCTTGGGGTTTTGCACGACCTCAGTCGTATCACTATCATTATGTCATTTCTATTAAGATTGCGAACATTGTTTGTGGACATGAAAGTACCATCGTTATTTCTGTGTTCACAGTTTTGATCACTAACATTGACAAATATGCTTGAGATAGCAACGCATGCGAGTTCGACCGAGCAGTGCCCTAACAATATTTGTTTATATAATTGAAATATCAAAGGTTGTGCGTAGTTCAATCAATTAGATAATGTTGATATAAATTGATTGACACTTGGATATTGGTCTTTGGTACCATCCAAGTTATTTCTGATTTTAATCTGGCTCACGGATTTCTATCTGTTCGATTGTAGATTGATTTGAGAAATTGAGATACAACTCTTGGATATATTTCCATTAATTGAGTCTGACTGTCTAGTTGATTCTCTTGGAATTATATTGTAGTTTGTCATAAAGATTGCCTAAATGAAATATTGGGTGAGATTGTTAGACCCCCGCTTTTTCAGTTGGTATGTCAAGTGTCATATTTTAGTGTGTCAAAACTCATTTAAAGTCGCTTGATTATATACTAGAGTCAACTTCGTTTAGGTTAGAATAGAAAGTCTAGGAATGTTGATACATAAAATTATTACTCCGAAGACTTGAAGAAAGTGAAGAAGTAGCGAACTACAACGACAACATCATCCTTCCACTTGAGGTTAGTAATATTGACTTGAATTGTTTCATTCCTAACGTATCTTTCAAGTCGTGCTATATTGAAAACATAAATGCGAAGCTGTATATACTGTACATATTGTATAATACTCTAGTGATATGACATGGTCATAATTGTATGATCATAGTATTAGGGAATTAGACTACGAAGTATAACGCTTATCTTTTCAACTTCGTAGATATGACATCGACATCATCTTGTATATACTGTTATGATTATGTGAATGGATTATGGTGATGATTTCATCCTATGAAACAATGTTTTACATTCTTTTAAAGGAAGTACATTCATGAACTTGTTTCGTGAACCGAAAGGGAAATCATTAGGCTTATTGGTCCGACTATTCATTGCAAATCTTTGGATAAGCAATATGTGTGAGATGGCAGAACTGATTATAACTATGTTATGTATCTTGGTATAACTAATCACAATGCCTGACTTATGATTTGGTATGACTGTTTTCTATTAATTGGTGTAACCGATCCTAAGTAATCACCATGAGATGGTATGATCTATATTTGTAATTAGTGTGACCGATCCTAGTAATTGATGTGACTGATCACAAAGTGTTGTGTAATCGATCTTTGTAATTTATAACCGGTCCTGGTAACTGGTGTAACCGGTCCTGGTAACTGGTGTGACCGATCACAAGAAATACCATGGGAATGTGGAACCGATCCTGGTAACTTATGTACCCGATCCCGGTAACTTGTGTGACCGATCACAAGTATTTACATATTAAGGTATATTCAATCCTTGTGATTGGTAGAACCGATTGAACCCATGTATGTGATTTGATTTGATCAATCACATAGTTATCTTGAATACAGGTCAAGCAATTCTAAACTTGTTTGGAAGTGTGGTATAACCGATTCCAAGAATTTAAATCCATGTAAATATGAATAAGGATTTACAATGAAAAGATGTCAACATAGTTTGAACACGTACAATAACTCTTATCATTTATTGTTCAAAGATATTCCTTAGTACCCAAGGAGATCTTGTGCCGAAATAAACTGAGAATCTTTTAATTAAGGTTTTTGGTTTAAAATGCTTTAATTACCAGCAATTAAATGCATATCTCTAGAGAATAAGAATTAGTAATGTGCATTTACTAATTGGATATTTTCTTTTGAGAGATTTCAGAAATTTTGGACAAGCATTTATTGGAATTAGGAAACCGAATTTTGCCATTCATTGCATATCTTGAGACTATTTTCAGTTTTGGAAATTCCTTCGTGTCCAAACATCATTGGTCTATAAATACCTAAGTTTGCATTTCTAGCAAACTATCTTAAGAGCCAGACTAACTTCATTTCTTATTGTTTCTGGTGGAGCCGTCTATTCGGAGAGGAAAGTAACTTAATTAGGTGAAATCTCTTACGACCGCTCGTTTAAAGACTTCTGCGGGATCAAGAATCTCTACGTGTACCGTTGGTGGGAAACTAGATAATTACAGTATTATTAGTTTTCGATTGATTTGATTGACTAAGGGTTGTTGAAACTTTGATTGCACCTAGTTTATTTATTCTTGAGAATCTTCTCTTCTGATATAAGATTCACTCAAACTAGATCGAAGTATCAACAGGATCTTTAGAACTGTTGTTACATCTTAAGACATCTTGTGATAATCCATTGTTAACAGACTCTGTTCTGTATGTGATTGATAACAAGAGATTCAAGTGGTGTTGTGCAGATTATTATTGAATATTAAAGAAGATTTGAAGACGAAGAAGATTTCTTATTAGTTCTCATATCTTCGTGTGTGCACAAACCTTGATCGACTAGGATCCAACTAGAATCGGATTTATTCGATTGATTAGTTGCGTGAGACCGGGATCGCTTTATAGTTTCTCATTTAGATCTATACTTGTTTATTGAGAATCTAAACTTAAATGATTTTGTAGTTATTGGATATATTGTAACCAGGAAAATGAGTTTATTAGATTAAACGGAAGAGCCTTTGCGTATGACTTGAGATACCTTTATCTTGAAAAGAATCAATAGAGTTGTTACCGAACAAATTCGTTGTTCCTTTGCTGTTTGGAATACAATCCAAAGGAATTGTACCAGTGCGTGACCTTCGAAGTCGGAAGCGCATGGATACTGAGGAAACTAAGTGAACTAGGGGTAGTTGCTTGGTCTCAACTATACGAAGTTGGTTTAGATTTTGTATAGCGGCTTAATTCTGAGAGTATTTAATTCTGGACTAGGTTACAGGGTTTTTCTACACTTGTAGTTTTCCTCGTTAACAAAATCTTGCTGTGTGATTTACTTTTGTTTTCCGCAATTACATTTGTTTATATAATTTAAAGTAAATTGCACTTTACGTTAACTCTGATATACTTGATAGTGATACCATAAAGTTTGGTTAAGTCCGAACCTATTATCAAGCATTACACTTTGGTAGTCGTATTGTCTCGATCTCGTATCCATAGACAATCACACAAAGTGTGAATACCGAAGTTGTTGTATTGTCTCGACTCTGTCATAGACGATCACACTTGGTAAGAGAACTTATAGGTTGAAACAAAAAGATTATGGTGTATTTGGGTACCCTCATATTTTCAGTTGGTATCAAAGCAGGAAACACGAAAAGATCTAACAATCTGTGTTTGGTGCGATCCAGCCTATAAGAATTGTATCTGATGGCTGGTTCAGTTAACGTATCAAAGATAATACTCTTCAATGTGATCTGGAAGACACATAAGAGTATTATTCGGTACTTGTCAAGATGTTACAAGAAAATGTTGAACAAAACCAGTCATATGTTGAAGTCATCAGTGATATCTTGATTGATAGAGGACCGGTCAAGGATACCTTAGAACTTCATAAAAAGAAGTCTCATAAATGTTCAACATTGACATCTAGACATTTAAAACCGAACAAGAATAAATAATACAAAAGGTTTCTTCAAAAAGGGTGAAAAGTCTTGAATCAGAAGATTTGTTATGCAAAAAATCTGAATAAACGTGTTAAGGGATTATTTAAAAACTTAATAAGTCACCCTGACTTAGAATCAAAAAACCAGGTTCAAAATCTGTGGAACCTGTTGAAAAATGTCTAAGATCCTTTGCAATCAAAACTAGTTTTCCTTTCCAATGGTTTCTAGATAGTGGTTGTAGCAGACATATGACAGGTGATCTCTCTTGGTTTACAAAGACAGAAGACTACAAAGGAGGGTCTGTAACTTTCGGAGATGGAAGCAGCTGTCTTATTAGCAAAAAGGGAACTATCAAACTTCCAGGTATTCCTGAAATTCATGATGTTGTTTATGTCAAAGGAATGAAAGCTAATCTTATTTCAGTGAGTCAAATATGTGATAAAGATCATAAGCTTATTTTCAATATGAGAGGTTGTGATATTGAAAATAAGTCCACCGAAAAATAATTTTACGAGGACGAAGAAGTATGAATAACTATCATCTCCTTGATATCAGTCTAATTTATACTATAACCTGACCAAGGTAAAGTCAACTCATTTGTGGCATGAATGATTTGGTCATATCAACTACCGAATGCTGGGTAAGCTCATTAATCGTGAACTTGTCAGAAGCGTTCCCAAAATAAATACTAAAGTAGAAGGTATATGTGGTTCTTGTCAAAAGGGTAAGCAAGGAAAAATTCCGCACAAACTTTCTCGAGATATAACCACTCGTGCTCCCCTCGATCTTATTCACATGGATCTATTTGGTCCAATCCAACAAGCAACTATTGGAAGAAAGAAATATGCTTTACACACGGTTCACAGGGGTTGCTTTCCTAAAAAAAAAAAATTGACACTCTTGGGGAATTCAATTGTGAGTATAATTCAAAATGAACAAGGTCGCAAGCTTATGAAAGTAAGAAGCGATCGTGGTACAGAATTCAAGGATACAAAAGTATATGAATACTGTAATCAATTTGGAATTTATCACCAATTTTTTGCTCCCATTACACCACAGGCAAATGGTGTGGCTGAAAGAAATAACAGAAATATTCAAGAAATGGCTAGAGTAATGCTTCACAACAAAAATTTACCACTAACCTTCTGGGGTGAAGCTGTTTTCACAGCTTGTTATCTTATTGAAAAGGATGAAAGAAATAACAGAAATATTCAAGAAATGGCTAGAGTAATGCTCCCACCTATAAGTCCTTTCTACGAAAGTGATTGTCTATGGACTGAGTCGAGACAATGCAACTAATCGGTTCACACTTCGTATGATCATATATGGATACGAGATCGAGAAAATACAACAACAAAGTATGTTTACTTGATAAAAAGGTTCGGACTTAACCAAACACAATAAGATTGCTTATCAAGTAAATAGGAATTAACGTTTGTGTAATTTACTTTAATTATAATAAAACAATTGTTATGCGGAAAATAAAATTAAATGACACAGCAAGATTTTGTTAACAAGGAAACCGCAAATGCAGAAAAACCCCGGGACCTTGTCCAGAATTGAATACTCTCAGGATTAAGCCGTTATACAAAATTAAACCAACTTCGTATAGTTGAGACCAAGCAACTAAACCTATAGTTCACCTAGCTCCGTCTGTATTCCCATGCCTCCAACTTATGAATAAGTCACGTACTTGGAAAAATTCCTTTGGTTCGTATTCTAAAAAGTAAATGAACAACAAATCTATTTGGTATCAACTCTCTTCAACCAAGTGATGTGAATTCGACAAAGGCTCTTCTGTTTATCTCAATAAACTCCTTCGTCAGGTTCTTAGATCTATCTTATTCTCAAATACCGAAGTAATTGTTAAGATTTTACAATCAATACTTTTAATCACAAAGAATTATATTGATGCCGATCTACACAACTACCACAAGGATAAACCGATTATAGTTGGATCCTCTTATACCAAAACAAGTATTGTGCACACCAAAGATTATGAATCCCAAATCAGAAATCTTCAATATCTTCTTTGTCTTCAAATCTTCTTAGATCTTCAATAAACACCTGCACACAACAACTTGAATCTCTTGTGATCAATCATGCACAGATTGGAGTCTGTTAACAATGGATTATCACAAGATCGTCTTTAGAACTAAAAACAGTCTAAAGATCCCTGTCGAAACTTCGATCTAGTTTGAGTGAATCTTATATCATAAGAGAAGATTATCAAGCATAAACAAACTCGGTGCAATCAAAGTTCAACCAACCGTTAGTCAATCAAATCAATCGAAAACACAAGATAAACCGCAATTATCTAGTTTCCCACCAACGGTACTAATATAGCTTCTCAATCCCAAAGAAGACTTTAAACTGAGTGGCTGTAAGAGATTTCGCCTAATTAGGTTACTCTCCTCTCCGAATAGGCGGCTACACCAGTAACAACAAAGCCGAGGAAGTTTGATGTCACGAAGGATTAGTTTGCTAGAAACGCAAACTTCAAGTATTTATAGACAAGGAAGTTTGGAAACCAAGGAATTTCCAAAACCGAAAATATTCTCAAGATATGCAATATATTCCAAATTCGTTTTCCATAATTCCTGGAAATGCTCTGTCCAAAATAATGACCGAAAATCTCTTTGAAAAATCTTCAACTAGTAAATTCACATTACTAATTCTCGTTTTCCTAAAATAAAATTAAAAACCTTAAATAAAAGATTCTTAACTTATTTATCTTTCGATCCTGGGATTTTCTTCCTTTAGCTATTAAGGAATAACTTTGAACAATACAAGATAAACATTACTGTACGTGTTCAAAGTATGTCGACATTCTTACTTTGTAAGTATTCTTTCATACTTACAACCTTGAAACCGATTTGCCACACTTCCAAACAAGTTTGGAATTGGTTCATCTGACTTTCAAGAACTATGTGATTGATCAAGAACATTCAATCACAAATCATGGGTCTAATGGTTCTACCAAAACAAGTTTCGGTTCTACCTCCATGTGAGTACTGTGCATATTCACACTAGGTTTCCAAAATTCAGTTGACTAGGTACTAGGATCGGTTCCCCACATATATATGGTATCTAACTTATATGTGTTTGATTTAAAGATTTTTCGTGGTTGTAGTAATAAAGGTTCGAACTCTAAGACTTGTGAAGGTAAAGGATTTTTTTTAGACTTATAAAAATATATATACAAAATATTAACAATTTTGGGCGAGAGGTAACCAAGACACTAGATTCCACTACTACGCAAGATTGAATGATAAATATTTCAAAACTCTATTCAATTCTTAAGTCCTCTTTTATCTTTAATTCACTATCAATCATACAAATTCTCAAATATTATTTGTAAACCTTAAGCATAGATTATCAAGAGATTAAACCAAGCATAACCTATCAAACTGAATAACAAATAATTAAGACAATCATTCAAACAATTTAAAACTCTGCAAAAGCAGCGATTAGGTGAATTATATAATTAAATGAAATAGTTACCCATTTATGTTGCGTGAATAGCTTCCTCCATTGCCTTGGTTACGAGGGAATTAACTCATCATGTTGGAAAACCTCTCAAAATATTTTATTAAGCTCAATTGATGTTTACAATAAAGAGAAAGATAAGTAAATGTTCTAAAACAGAATTCTGCGACCCACAGAAGGCGTCCAAATTGAACGACAAAGCTGAGGTGCTGTTGTCGCTGAAATGCTACGACCCAACCTACGACCAACGGACTGAGTCATTTCCATTGTTGATAAACGACTGCTACTGCGAGTCCGTTCTTCGTGTTCTTGGTGTTCTTCATCAGCAGCAGCAGCAGCAGCAGCAGAGTTTGATCAACTCTTGATTTCTGCGTCTGTGGCTCTCCTCTCTTCTCCCAACTCTCGACAGCCTCTCTAGTACTCCCAGGGAACATATTTATACACCTACAGCTCGTTGAATCTCCCTCAATTACTCCATATAATCTTCATTACTCGGTGTTTAAAGAAAATATTTTCCGAATATTTTCTTCCCTGAAATGATTCTCCACGCGTAAACAGCCTCTGATACTCCCTTATTTAGCTTCTACACGGTCCAAAAGTGTGCTAGAGTCCTCCATGCATCATCATAACACGTCCGAATCCCTCAAAAAATCCTCTCAAACCCGTGACTGCCATGTTCTCTGATGATGACTTGTTTAGCCGATTCTAGCCAAATTCGATCGATTCTGACACACATACTGTATTCCTTAAGCTATATCACATCTTCCTACCAATTTTTAGCCATTGAATCGCACCACAACACCTTCATTTTGTTGATTGAAAATCTGCCAGAGAGAGAATATATTTTCCCGCCAAAAATGAAATTTGAATTATGAGAAGAAAAGTGTCCTCCCCCTAATCCTGTACGGGTGTCCCTTTAGCAATTGGGGTGGAAATAGTAATTTTGGGGTGGAAATAGTAATTTTTCAGGGTTCCTCCGGTACATTTCTGGGACGCTTCCGGTGCATTTCTGGGGTGCCTTTAGTACTTTTCTCCGGGGTGTAAATCATCACTTTTTTGAGCTCATTTCGCCGCAAAGGCTTATTTCTCTAAAAACATCTACAAAAACACAAAATAACACAATAAGTACTTAATCGAGTCTAACAATACAGAATATTGAGAACAAAATAGACACATAAATGCGTCTATCAAATACCCCCAAACTTATTATTTGCTAGTCCTCGAGCAAAATTTATTCTTGAAAAGTGACCGAGTTAATCTCGGGTGGGTTTATCAGAGGTGTACCCACAAAAACCAATACTCCAGACCCTAGCTATCTACGCAGAACCTTGGAAAGCACTAAAAAACCTCCTTGGTTGGCATACAATTATTGACTCTAAGAGGAAGAACCCTGATGCGAAATTCCAATTGGTGTACACGAGTTTGCACTCAAGCATACTAAAATTCATATAAGTGACAGAGCTCTACTAAGATAGTTTCACGATGGACATCATACTCGGAGTCAGACTAATCACATGAAAAGATTAAGAAGATGGAAAAAGAAAAATGTAGATGGTTGAAAAGTGAACGGTGTTTCCCATATCTGTCTGAAGGCCTCTGCCAAGATGAACCTAACCTAAATGACTGAGATACCTGTCTGACTAATATTAACACACTGGCATATACAAGGGAACCAGTGGTCAATAACTTAAATTTAGATCAACAAACTGGCAAATACAAGGGAACCAGCAGTTGACTACACATAACAATAACCATTTTTTTTTTTTTTTTTTAACTTAACAGCATGAATAGATCTTTTGGATCCAAGCGCATGCTTCTTGTCAGCAGATTACACGATAGTTCCCACGGGTCCTGCATTCCACGCTTGCTTAGGCGACGGAAACAGGGAGAACACACGCATATTGCTATCCAAGTGTTAATACTTATTCCGATTGGTCTAACTGGTCCGGTCTAATAATAATTTTTTTTTTTTTTTTGAAAAGGTAACTCAGTCACTCTATTTCACCCTAGCAAAGGTAACAACTTGAATCGTGTGCCCCACCAAATCACTTGAAATAAACGAAAACTAAAAATAGAAAGTGAAAAGGACTCGACAAGATATGGCGAAACTATCATGTTATTTCTAACACCTGAGCTCTGTGCTTTTATGAATAGACTCTATAGATGTTTCCATCTAGTCAGATTGGTTCCTCAACTCCTAAAACAAAAATGTTTCCATCCACTTAGATTGGTTAGTGCTATCCTTAATAGGCATAAATTTCTAGGCTCTGAAGTTTATTTATTGCAACTAAAAAGTTTCTCCCATACCCCCAAACTTAAATCTAACATTGTCCTCAATGTTCTAAAGATGAAACTAAAAGCATGAACAAGGAGAAACTGTTACCACTTGAAGCAAAAGAGATAAGGAAGGATATTACCGTGTCGCAAGAATATTGGGTTACCTCCCAAGAAGTGCTAAGTTTAAAGTCTTCAGCCAGACTTAGGAAAGGATTAGTCAACTCAAACCATAAAGTAACAGTCGAAATAACTGTGGGTCTTCAAAACGAAAAAGAGCTGACCAAAGGAAACTACAATAACCCAAGAAAGTGAACAAGAATAACATGCCCTTATCTAGTTTTTTGATTAAGAAATTTATATCTAATTGTGGTTCAGGTTCAGGTTCTATGAAAGGGTCTAAATAAAATATTTTCCTCGGATGCATTTCCTCATAGGTTGGATCCAAATTATTAGGTCCTAGAGTCTGGAAAAACTCAAATATGATCTTAGAAGCGCACAATAATAACCTAAATAACTGAGGATCCTCTAAGCCAATAAGATTTGACTTACAAATTTGACCACAATGAGAGTAGTGGTCATTCTTAAGAAAATGTGTCGATTCCATTAACCTAAAGTACTTAGGCTTAGTCTCAGAACTTAATATTCGACTCATTTGAAACGTTCCCACAGTTGGAAGAAAACTATTTGGTGGGAAAACAAAGTCAATCTGGGTATCATAGCCTGGGAAAACCACATCAACCAGAGGATGGGTTTCTAACGACTGAACTCCTTTTTGGACATCATTAGGTTCGGGAAAACGTGTATGAAGATAATCTTGTAAAATGGTCGAGGCAGAGATATCAAGTCCTAAGTGTGGGGACTTTCTGAGAGTTAAAGGTAAGGCACTAGGGAAGTGATAATCACCCCCAAACTTAGAGTTTTCAGTGTCTCTAGATAGACCTCTAATTATGTCTTGAATTTCCGTATCTTCAGAGTTCTTAAAATATTCAAGAGATTCTTCTAAGTTATTATCAGGTAGTGCATCTTTACTCATCTCTACGGGTCTATCTTCTTCTTCCAAGACTATTGTTTCTAAGTCGCTAGACTCTAAAACAGTATTTTCGAAATGAACCCGTTCCTCCAAACCACTATCGGCTTCGTAAACAGGAAATACTACGTCGTCTAAAACGGTGGTATCCCTAATCAAATCCTCGTCCTTTTGAATAGGTGAATAATCATAAAAATTATTTGGATTTGAACTAGAAATAATATAATCACTATACAACTCAATTGGATTACTAGACTCCTGATCACTATGCCTACAAATTTCAGATTCTTCATCACTGCTATCCTCATCATCATAGTACGAAAATGATTGAACCTTATCTAAATAAGTAGTGTCTTTTATTCTAACCTCGTCCTCTAAATTAGGCAAATATTCACTATTTATATCAAGGGTAGAATTGGAAACACTATTTTGGAAAATTAGATTATTTCGAGCAGCATTAGATAACTGTTCATTTTCTGCCTCTAAACGTGCTTGAATTTCACTGAGTGTAACACTTATACTTTCACAAGTCTCATTGAATATCTTAGACCGCTGTGTACTCTCTTCTCTTGAACTAACTGCACGTTCATACTCCCTTCGAATTTGTTGGTAGGTTTCTTCTAAAGATTGAACAGGTTTAGAAATGTCATAATCAGGACTAGTTTTTAAGTAATTTTCCAAAAACGCATGACTAGTACTATAATATTCCTGATTTTCTTGCTCGTAAGACCAATTCGTGTGTGGATAATAATTGGGCTCACTATGGTATGAACCATAACCTTGAAAAGGTTGGCGTTCCCAACTACTATTCCCACCATGGTCATAAAACTGATGATGTCCATATTCAAATTCAGGTCGATACTCATTGTATTGGCTTCTATCATACCAGTTCGACATTCTTAGTTGCAAGGGAATTCTACACAATCACAAACAAGGCCGACTCGACTCCACCAAAACAAACCTAAAGATTTCTAGCAAACAAAAAGCATGATGGCTCCACTTAGATTGTTTCTAGACCAGCTTCTATCTTTCGAAAGGGAATTCGTTGCAATTTGAGCAAACCCCTCTGGAATCAATCTGAGTCAAAGTAAGTTGAATAGAGGCGAGGGAAGCTTAGTAGATCTTTGATACCCAAGGCCTCACCGCTATCACAAGGCGGCGCAGTCACGCATTCAACTCACAGAAACCATCATGAACTTTGGAGTGTGCTTAAAGAACAACCAATATTTTTCGAACGAGTTTCCTATTAAGCTCGTTACCCTATCGGTCTCGTTCTATTCCAAATTTTAAGCTTGGGTTCGCGTTAGCTTTCGTTTTCCTAAGGCGGGCAAGAAGGGAACGGTGATGAAATCCGAACCCTTATCTTGTTTAGGCCAGGCCTTTCCCTTTACTAGGAAAATAAAGACAGTCCGGTTCGTCCTCAAACAATTATCACCTTAAGGCAGACAGTAACCCGCTTGCAGGAGATTCGCGGGTGTTTCGATTGGACTTACCTCCCGTACCAGACGGGCGATGAACCGTTGTCGTCGACTCGGGCCACGACTCCTATGCCGTGTGCGAACCCGAGGGGCCGAGACGATATAGTAATCGTCGTCCTTCCCTGCACACAGTTTATATAATAATTTATTTTTATTTTTATAATAATACCCTTCCGTAGGGTTAAAAAAAAGAATAAAGTCCAATTGTCCAGAATAAATAAAAAAATTTACAGTTTTCCTCACACACTCTAAAAAAAAAAAAATTTAAAAATTAAATCCTAAAATTGTCCTTTTTTCTTCTCTTTTCGCTTTTTGCTTTAGGCTTTTTCCTCTCCAAGTCCTTAGTGTTCCACTTCGAACCTGTAAATCAAAGACAAAAAGACAAAGTAAAAAGGAACAAATAAAAAAAATAAAAATAAAATAAAAAAAAATAAACCTAAAAATTCTACCTAAGCACAAATCCGCGTCGGCGGCGCCAAAATGATTAAAGATTTAATGGGGGTTGTAGTAATAAAGGTTCGAACTCTAAGACTTGTGAAGGTAAAGGATTTTTTTAGACTTATAAAAATATATATACAAAATATTAACAATTTTGGGCGAGAGGTAACCAAGACACTAGATTCCACTACTACGCAAGATTGAATGATAAATATTTCAAAACTCTATTCAATTCTTAAGTCCTCTTTTATCTTTAATTCACTATCAATCATACAAATTCTCAAACATTATTTGTAAACCTTAAGCATAAATTATCAAGATATTAAACCAAGAATAACCTATCAAACTGAATAACAAATAATTAAGACAATCATTCAAACAATTTAAAACTCTGCAAAAGCAGCGATTAGGTGAATTATATAATTAAATGAAATAGTTACCCATTTATGTTGCGTGAATAGCTTCCTCCATTGCCTTGGTTACGAGGGAATTAACTCATCATGTTGGAAAACCTCTCAAAATATTTTATTAAGCTCAATTGATGTTTACAATAAAGAGAAAGATAAGTAAATGTTCTAAAAAAGGATTCTGCGACCCACAGAAGGGTCCAAAAATTAACGACAAAGATGAGGTGCTGTTGTCGCTGAAATGCTAAGACCCACACCTACGACCCACGGATGTGAGTCATTTTCACTGTTGATAAACGACTGCTGCTGCGAGTCCGTTCTTCGTGTTCTTGGTGTTCTTCATCAGCAGCAGCAGAGTTTGATCAACTCTTGATTTCTGCGTCTGTGGCTCTCCTCTCTTCTCCCAACTCTCGACAGCCTATCTAGTACTCCCAGGGAACATATTTATACACCTACAGCTCGTTGAATCTCCCTCAATTACTCCATATAATCTTCATTACTCGGTGTTTAAAGAAAATATTTTCCGAATATTTTCTTCCCTGAAATGATTCTCCACGCGTAAACAGCCTCTGATACTCCCTTATTTAGATTCTACACGGTCCAAAAGTGTGCTAGAGTCCTCCATGCATCATCATAACACGTCCGAATCCCTCAAAAAATCCTCTCAAACCCGTGACTGCCATGTTCTCTGATGATGACTTGTTTAGCCGATTCTAGCCAAATTCGATCGATTCTGACACACATACTGTATTCCTTAAGCTATATCACATCTTCCTACCAATTTTTAGCCATTGAATCGCACCACAACACCTTCATTTTGTTGATTGAAAATCTGCCAGAGAGAGAATATATTTTCCCGCCAAAAATGAAATTTGAATTATGAGAAGAAAAGTGTCCTCCCCCTAATCCTGTACGGGTGTCCCTTTAGCAATTGGGGTGGAAATAGTAATTTTGGGGTGGAAATAGTAATTTTTCTGGGTTCCTCCGGTACATTTCTGGGACGCTTCCGGTGCATTTCTGGGGTGCCTTTAGTATTTTTCTCCGGGGTGTAAATCATCACTTTTTTGAGCTCATTTCGCCGCAAAGGCTTATTTCTCTAAAAACATCTACAAAAACACAAAATAACACAATAAGTACTTAATCGAGTCTAACAATACAGAATATTGAGAACAAAATAGACACATAAATGCGTCTATCAAATACCCCCAAACTTATTATTTGCTAGTCCTCGAGCAAAATTTATTCTTGAAAAGTGACCGAGTTAATCTCGGGTGGGTTTATCAGAGGTGTACCCACAAAAACCAATACTCCAGACCCTAGCTATGTACGCAGAACCTTGGAAAGCACTAAAGAACCTCCTTGGTTGGCATACAATTATTGACTCTAAGAGGAAGAACCCTGATGCGAAATTCCAATTGGTGTACACGAGTTTGCACTCAAGCATACTAAAATTCATATAAGTGACAGAGCTCTACTAAGATAGTTTCACGATGGACATCATACTCGGAGTCAGACTAATCACATGAAAAGATTAAGAAGATGGAAAAAGAAAAATGTAGATGGTTGAAAAGTGAACGGTGTTTCCCATATCTGTCTGAAGGCCTCTGCCAAGATGAACCTAACCTAAATGACTGAGATACCGGTCTGACTAATATTAACACACTGGCATATACAAGGGAACCAGTGGTCAATAACTTAAATTTAGATCAACAAACTGGCAAATACAAGGGAACCAGCAGTTGACTACACATAACAATAACCATTTTTTTTTAACTTAACGGCATGAATAGATCTTTTGGATCCAAGCGCATGCTTCTTGTCAGCAGATTACACGATAGTTCCCACGGGTCCTGCATTCCACGCTTGCTTAGGCGACGGAAACAGGGAGAACACACGCATATTGCTATCCAAGTGTTAATACTTATTCCGATTGGTCTAACTGGTCCGGTCTAATTTTTTTTTTTTTTTTTGGAAAAGGTAACTCAGTCACTCTATTTCACCCTAGCAAAGGTAACAACTTGAATCGTGTGCCCCACCAAATCACTTGAAATAAAAGAAAAAATAGAACGTGAAAAGGACTCGACGAGATATGGCGAAACTATCATGTTATTTCTAACACCTGAGCTCTGTGCTTTTATGAATAGACTCTATAGATGTTTCCATCTAGTCAGATTGGTTCCTCAACTCCTAAAACAAAAATGTTTCCATCCACTTAGATTGGTTAGTGCTATCCTTAATAGGCATAAATTTCTAGGCTCTGGAGTTTATTTATTGCAACTAAAAAGTTTCTCCCATACCCCCAAACTTAAATCTAACATTGTCCTCAATGTTCTAAAGATGAAACTAAAAGCATGAACAAGGAGAAACTGTTACCACTTGAAGCAAAAGAGATAAGGAAGGATATTACCGTGTCGCAAGAATATTGGGTTACCTCCCAAGAAGTGCTAAGTTTAAAGTCTTCAGCCAGACTTAGGAAAGGATTAGTCAACTCGAACCATAAAGTAACAGTCGAAATAACTATGGGTCTTCAAAACCAAATAGAGCTGACCAAAGGAAACTGCAGTGAACCAAGAAAATGGACAAGAATAGCATGCCCTTACCTAGTTTCCTGAAAACTATCGCTAATTGCGGTTCAGGTTCTATGAAAGGGTCTAAATAGAATATTTTCATTGGCTGCGTTTCTTCATAGATGGGATCCGAATCACCAGGTCTTAGAGTCTGTGAAAACTCAAATACGAACTTAGAATCACGAAGTAATAACCTAAATAATTGCGGATCATCTAAGTCAATCAGATATGACTTACATAGTTGACCACAGTGAGAGTAGTGGTCATTCTTAGGAAAATGTGTCGATTCCATTAACCTAAAGTACTTAGGCTTAGTCTCAGAACTTAATATTCGACTCATTTGAAACGTTCCCACAGTTGGAAGAAAACTATTTGGTGGGAAAACAAAGTCAATCTGGGTATCATAGCCTGGGAAAACCACATCAACCAGAGGATGGGTTTCTAACGACTGAACTCCTTTTTGGACATCATTAGGTTCGGGAAAACGTGTATGAAGATAATCTTGTAAAATGGTCGAGGCAGAGATATCAAGTCCTAAGTGTGGGGACTTTCTGAGAGTTAAAGGTAAGGCACTAGGGAAGTGATAATCACCCCCAAACTTAGAGTTTTCAGTGTCTCTAGATAGACCTCTAATTATGTCTTGAATTTCCGTATCTTCAGAGTTCTTAAAATATTCAAGAGATTCTTCTAAGTTATTATCAGGTAGTGCATCTTTACTCATATCTACGGATCTATCTTCTTCTTCCAAGACTATTGTTTCTAAGTCGCTAGACTCTAAAACAGTATTTTCGAAATGAACCCGTTCCTCTAAACCACTATCGGCTTCGTAAACAGGAAATACTACGTCGTCTAAAACGGTGGTATCCCTAATCAAATCCTCGTCCTTTTGAATAGGTGAATAATCATAAAAATTATTTGGATTTGAACTAGAAATAATATAATCATTATACAACTCAATTGGATTACTAGACTCCTGATCACTATGCCTACATATTTCAGATTCTTCATTACTGCTATCCTCATCATAGTACGAAAATGATTGAACCTTATCTAAATAAGTAGTGTCTTTTATTCTAACCTCGTCCTCTAAATTAGGCAAATATTCACTATTTACATCAAGGGTAAAATTGGAAGCACTATTTTGGAAATTTAGATTATTTCGAGCAGCATTAGCTAACTGTTCATTTTCTGCCTCTAAACGTGCTTGAATTTCACTGAGTGTAACACTTATACTTTCACAAGTCTCATTGAATATCTTAGACCGCTGTGTACTCTCTTCTCTTGAACTAACTGCACGTTCATACTCCCTTCGAATTTGTTGGTAGGTTTCTTCTAAAGATTGAACAGGTTTAGAAATGTCATAATCAGGACTAGTTTTTAAGTAATTTTCCAAAAACGCATGACTAGTACTATAATATTCCTGATTTTCTTGCTCGTAAGACCAATTCGTGTGTGGATAATAATTGGGCTCACTATGGTATGAACCATAACCTTGAAAAGGTTGGCGTTCCCAACTACTATTCCCACCATGGTCATAAAACTGATGATGTCCATGTTTAAATTCAGGTCGATACTCATTGTATTGGCTTCTATCATACCAGTTCGACATTCTTAGTTGCAAGGGAATTCTACACAATCACAAACAAGGCCGACTCGACTCCACCAAAACAAACCTAAAGATTTCTAGCAAACAAAAAGCATGATGGCTCCACTTAGATTGTTTCTAGACCAGCTTCTATCTTTCGAAAGGGAATTCGTTGCAATTTGAGCAAACCCCTCTGGAATCAATCTGAGTCAAAGTAAGTTGAATAGAGGCGAGGGAAGCTTAGTAGAGCTTTGATACCCAAGGCCTCACCGCTATCACAAGGCGGCGCAGTCACGCATTCAACTCACAGAAACCATCATGAACTTTGGAGTGTGCTTAAAGAGCAACCAATATTTTTCGAACGAGTTTCCTATTAAGCTCGTTACCCTATCGGTCTCGTTCTATTCCAAATTTTAATCTTAGGTTCGCGTTCGGTTTCGTTTTCCTAAGGCGGGCAAGAAGAGAACGGTGATGAAATCCGAACCCTTATCTTGTTTAGGCCAGGCCTTGCCCTTTACTAGGAAAATAAAGACAGTCCGGTTCGTCCTCAAACAATTATCACCTTAAGGCAGACAGTAACCCGCTTGCAGGAGATTCGCGGGTGTTTCGATTGGACTTACCTCCCGTACCAGACGGGCGATGAACCGTTGTCGTCGACTCGGGCCACGACTCCTATGCCGTGTGCGAACCCGAGGGGCCGAGACGATATAGTAATCGTCGTCCTTCTCTGCAAACAGTTTGTATTTAATTTTTTTTTTTTTTTTAATTATATAACCCTTCCGTAGGGTTTTAAAAAATAATGTCCAAAGTCCAGAATAAAGTCCAAAAAAAATCCAAATTAAAAAAAAAATTACAGTTTTCCTCACACACTCTAAAAAAATTAAAAATTAAAAATTAAATCCTAAAATTGTCCTTTTTTCTTCTCTTTTCGCTTTTCGCTTTAAGCTTTTTCCTCTCCAAGTCCTTAGTGCTCCACTTCGAACCTGTAAATCAAAGACAAAAAGACAAAGTAAAAAGGAACAAATAAATAAAAAAAAAAAATAAACCTAAAAATTCTACCTAAGCACAAATCCGCGTCGGCGGCGCCAAAAATGATTAAAGATTTTTCGTGGGTTGTAGTAATAAAGGTTCGAACTCTAAGACTTGTGAAGGTAAAGGATTTTTTTAGACTTATAAAAATATATATACAAAATATTAACAATTTTGGGCGAGAGGTAACCAAGACACTAGATTCCACTACTACGCAAGATTGAATGATAAATATTTCAAAACTCTATTCAATTCTTAAGTCCTCTTTTATCTTTAATTCACTATCAATCATACAAATTCTCAAAAATTATTTGTAAACCTTAAGCATAGATTATCAAGAGATTAAACCAAGCATAACCTATCAAACTGAATAACAAATAATTAAGACAATCATTCAAACAATTTAAAACTCTGCAAAAGCAGCGATTAGGTGAATTATATAATTAAATGAAATAGTTACCCATTTATGTTGCGTGAATAGCTTCCTCCATTTCCTTGGTTACGAGGGAATTAACTCATCATGTTGGAAAACCTCTCAAAATATTTTATTAAGCTCAATTGATGTTTACAATAAAGAGAAAGGTAAGTAAATGTTCTAAAACAGGATTCTGCGACCCACAGAAGGCGTCAAAAAGAACTACAAAGCTGAGGTGCTGTTGTCACTGAAATGCTACGACCCACACCTACGACCCACGGATGTGAGTCATGTTCACTGTTGATAAACGACTGCTGCTGCGAGTCCGTTCTTCGTGTTCTTGGTGTTCTTCATCAGCAGCAGCAGCAGCAGAGTTTGATCAACTCTTGATTTCTGCGTCTGTGGCTCTCCTCTCTTCTCCCAACTCTCGACAGCCTCTCTAGTACTCCCAGGGAACATATTTATACACCTACAGCTCGTTGAATCTCCCTCAATTACTCCATATAATCTTCATTACTCGGTGTTTAAAGAAAATATTTTCCGAATATTTTCTTCCCTGAAATGATTCTCCACGCGTAAACAGCCTCTGATACTCCCTTATTTAGCTTCTACACGGTCCAAAAGTGTGCTAGAGTCCTCCATGCATCATCATAACACGTCCGAATCCCTCAAAAAATCCTCTCAAACCCGTGACTGCCATGTTCTCTGATGATGACTTGTTTAGCCGATTCTAGCCAAATTCGATCGATTCTGACACACATACTGTATTCCTTAAGCTATATCACATCTTCCTACCAATTTTTAGCCATTGAATCGCACCACAACACCTTCATTTTGTTGATTGAAAATCTGCCAGAGAGAGAATATATTTTCCCGCCAAAAATGAAATTTGAATTAGGAGAAGAAAAGTGTCCTCCCCCTAATCCTGTACGGGTGTCCCTTTAGCAATTGGGGTGGAAATAGTAATTTTGGGGTGGAAATAGTAATTTTTCTGGGTTCCTCCGGTACATTTCTGGGACGCTTCCGGTGCATTTCTGGGGTGCCTTTAGTACTTTTCTCCGGGGTGTAAATCATCACTTTTTTGAGCTCATTTCGCCGCAAAGGCTTATTTCTCTAAAAACATCTACAAAAACACAAAATAACACAATAAGTACTTAATCGAGTCTAACAATACAGAATATTGAGAACAAAATAGACACATAAATGCGTCTATCAAATACCCCCAAACTTATTATTTGCTAGTCCTCGAGCAAAATTTATTCTTGAAAAGTGACCGAGTTAATCTCGGGTGGGTTTATCAGAGGTGTACCCACAAAAACCAATACTCCAGATCCTAGCTATCTACGCAGAACCTTGGAAAGCACTAAAGAACCTCCTTGGTTGGCATACAATTATTGACTCTAAGAGGAAGAACCCTGATGCGAAATTCCAATTGGTGTACACGAGTTTGCACTCAAGCATACTAAAATTCATATAAGTGACAGAGCTCTACTAAGATAGTTTCACGATGGACATCATACTCGGAGTCAGACTAATCACATGAAAAGATTAAGAAGATGGAAAAAGAAAAATGTAGATGGTTGAAAAGTGAACGGTGTTTCCCATATCTGTCTGAAGGCCTCTGCCAAGATGAACCTAACCTAAATGACTGAGATACCGGTCTGACTAATATTAACACACTGGCATATACAAGGGAACCAGTGGTCAATAACTTAAATTTAGATCAACAAACTGGCAAATACAAGGGAACCAGCAGTTGACTACACATAACAATAACCATTTATTTTTATTTTTTTAACTTAACGGCATGAATAGATCTTTTGGATCCAAGCGCATGCTTCTTGTCAGCAGATTACACGATAGTTCCCACGGGTCCTGCATTCCACGCTTGCTTAGGCGACGGAAACAGGGAGAACACACGCATATTGCTATCCAAGTGTTAATACTTATTCCGATTGGTCTAACTGGTCCGGTCTATTTTTTTTTTTTTTTTGAAAAGGTAACTCAGTCACTCTATTTCACCCTAGCAAAGGTAACAACTTGAATCGTGTGCCCCACCAAATCACTTGAAATAAAAGAAAACTAAAAATAGAAAGTGAAAAGGACTCGACGAGATATGGCGAAACTATCATGTTATTTCTAACACCTGAGCTCTGTGCTTTTATGAATAGACTCTATAGATGTTTCCATCTAGTCAGATTGGTTCCTCAGCTCCTAAAACAAAAATGTTTCCATCCACTTAGATTGGTTAGTGCTATCCTTATTACGCGTAAATTTCTAGGCTCTGGAGTTTATTTATTGCAACTAAAAAGCTTCTCCCATACCCCCAAACTTAAATCTAACATTTTCCTCAATGTTCTAAAGATGAAATTAAAAGCATGAAGAAGGAGAGACAGTTACTATTTGAAGCAAAAGAGTGAAGGAAGGATATTACCGGGTTGCATGAGATTGGGTTGCCTCCCAAGAAGTGCTAAGTTTAAAGTCTTCAGCCATACTTAGGAAAGGATTAGTCAACTCGAACCATAAAGTAACAGTCGAAATAATTGTGGGTCTTTAAAACTAAATAGAGCTGACCAAAGGAAACTACAATAACCCAAGAAAGTGAACATGTACTGCATACCCTTATCTAATTTCCTGATGAAGATACCTATGTCCCATTGTTGTTCAGCTTCAGGTTCTATGAAAGGATCTTGATAGAATATTTTCATTGGCTGCGTTTCTTCATAGATGGGATCCGAATCACTAGGTCTTAGAGTCTGTAAAAACTCAAATACGAACTTAGAATCACGAAGTAATAACCTAAATAATTGCGGATCCTCTAAGTCAATTAGATATGACTTACATAGTTGACCACAGTGAGAGTAGTGGTCATTCTTAGGAAAATGTGTCGATTCTATTAACCTAAAGTACTTGGGCTTAGTCTCAGAACTTAATATTCGACTCATTTGAAACGTTCCCACAGTTGGAAGAAAACTATTTGGTGGGAAAACAAAGTCAATCTGGGGATCATAGCCTGGGAAAACCACATCAACCAGAGGATGGGTTTCTAACGACTGAACTCCTTCATGGACATCATTAGGCTCGGGAAAACGAGTATGAAGGTAATCTTGTAAAATGGTCGAGGCACAGATATCAAGTCCTAAGTGTAGGGACTTTCTGAGAGTTAAAGGTAAGGCACTAGGGAAGTGATAATCACCCCCAAACTTAGAGTTTTCAGTGTCTCTATATAGACCTCTAATTATTTCTTGAATTTCCGTATCTTCAGAGTCCTTAAAATATTCAAGAGATTCTTCTAAGTTATTATCAGGTAGTGCATCTTTACTCATCTCTACGGGTCTATCTTCTTCTTCCAAGACTATTGTTTCTAAGTCGCTAGACTCTAAAACAGTATTTTCGAAATGAACCCGTTCCTCTAAACCACTATCGGCTTCGTAAACAGGAAATACTACGTCGTCTAAAACGGTGGTATCCCTAATCAAATCCTCGTCCATTTGAATAGGTGAATAATCATAAAAATTATTTGGATTTGAACTAGAAATAATATAATCATTATACAACTCAATTGGATTACTAGACTCCTGATCACTATGCCTACATATTTCAGATTCTTCATCACTGCTATCCTCATCATCATAGTACGAAAATGATTGAACCTTATCTAAATAAGTAGTGTCTTTTATTCTAACCTCGTCCTCTAAATTAGGCAAATATTCACTATTTATATCAAGGGTAGAATTGGAAACACTATTTTGGAAAATTAGATTATTTCGAGCAGCATTAGATAACTGTTCATTTTCTTCCTCTAAACGTGCTTGAATTTCACTGAGCGTAACACTTATACTTTCACAAGTCTCATTGAATATCTTAGACCGTTGTGTACTCTCTTCTCTTGAACTAACTGCACGTTCATACTCCCTTCGAATTTGTTGGTAGGTTTCTTCTAGAGATTGAACAGGTTTAGAAATGTCATAATCAGGACTAGTTTTTAAGTAATTTTCCAAAAACGCATGACTAGTACTATAATATTCCTGATTTTCTTGCTCGTAAGACCAATTCGTGTGTGGATAGTAATTGGGCTCAATATGGTATGAACCATAACCTTGAAAAGGTTGGCGTTCCCAACTACTATTCCCACCATGGTCATAAAACTGATGATGTCCATATTCAAATTCAGGTCGATACTCATTGTATTGGCTTCTATCATACCAGTTCGACATTCTTAATTGCAAGGGAATTCTACACAATCACAAACAAAGCCGACTCGACTCCACCAAAACAAACCTAAAGATTTCTAGCAAACAAAAAGCATGATGGCTCCACTTAGATTGTTTCTAGACCAGCTTCTATCTTTCGAAAGGGAATTCGTTGCAATTTGAGCAAACCCCTATGGAATCAATCCGAGTCAAAGTAAGTTGAATTGAGGCGAGGGAAGCTCAGTGGAGCTTTGATACCCAAGGCCTCACCGCTATCACAAGGCGGCGCAGTCACGCATTCAACTCACAGAAACCATCATGAACTTTGGAGTTTGCTTAAAGAGCAACCAATATTTTTCGAACGAGTTTCCTATTAAGCTCGTTACCCTATCGGTCTCGTTCTATTCCAAATTTTAAAGCTTAGGTTCGCGTTCGGTTTCGTTTTCCTAAGGCGGGCAAGAAGAGAACGGTGATGAAATCCGAACCCTTATCTTGTTTAGGCCAGGCCTTGCCCTTTACTAGGAAAATAAAGACAGTTCGGTTCGTCCTCAAACAATTATCACCTTAAGGCAGACAGTAACCCGCTTGCAGGAGATTCGCGGGTGTTTCGATTGGACTTACCTCCCGTACCAGACGGGCGATGAACCGTTGTCGTCGACTCGGGCCATGACTCCTATGCCGTGTGCGAACCCGAGGGGCCGAGACGATATAGTAATCGTCGTCCTTCCCTGCAAACAGTTTGTATTTAATTTTTTTTTTTTTAATTTATAACCCTTCCGTAGGGTTTTAAAAATAATGTCCAAAGTCCAGAATAAAGTCCAAATAAAAAAGAAAGTCCAAAATAAAAAAAATTACAGTTTTCCTCACACACTCTAAAAAAAAAAAATTAAAAATTAAATCCTAAAATTGTCCTTTTTTCTTCTCTTTTCGCTTTTCGCTTTAAGCTTTTTCCTCTCCAAGTCCTTAGTGCTCCACTTCGAACCTGTAAATCAAAGACAAAAAGACAAAGTAAAAAGGAACAAATAATTCTAAAAAAAAATAGTAAACCTAAAAAAAAAAAATTCTACCTAAGCACAAATCCGCGTCGGCGGCGCCAAAATGATTAAAGATTTAATGGGGGTTGTAGTAATAAAGGTTCGAACTCTAAGACTTGTGAAGGTAAAGGATTTTTTTAGACTTATAAAAATATATATACAAAATATTAACAATTTTGGGCGAGAGGTAACCAAGACACTAGATTCCACTACTACGCAAGATTGAATGATAAATATTTCAAAACTCTATTCAATTCTTAAGTCCTCTTTTATCTTTAATTCACTATCAATCATACAAATTCTCAAATATTATTTGTAAACCTTAAGCATAGATTATCAAGAGATTAAACCAAGCATAACCTATCAAACTGAATAACAAATAATTAAGACAATCATTCAAACAATTTAAAACTCTGCAAAAGCAGCGATTAGGTGAATTATATAATTAAATGAAATAGTTACCCATTTATGTTGCGTGAATAGCTTCCTCCATTGCCTTGGTTACGAGGGAATTAACTCATCATGTTGGAAAACCTCTCAAAATATTTTATTAAGCTCAATTGATGTTTACAATAAAGAGAAAGATAAGTAAATGTTCTAAAAAAGGATTCTGCGACCAACAGAAGGCGTCCAAAAATTAACGACAAAGCTGAGGTGCTGTTGTCGCTGAAATGCTAAGACCCACACCTACGACCCACGGGTCTGAGTCATTTTCACTGTTGATAAACGACTGCTGCTGCGAGTCCGTTCTTCGTGTTCTTGGTGTTCTTCATCAGCAGCAGCAGAGTTTGATCAACTCTTGATTTCTGCGTCTGTGGCTCTCCTCTCTTCTCCCAACTCTCGACAGCCTCTCTAGTACTCCCAGGGAACATATTTATACACATACAGCTCGTTGAATCTCCCTCAATTACTCCATATAATCTTCATTACTCGGTGTTTAAAGAAAATATTTTCCGAATATTTTCTTCCCTGAAATGATTCTCCACGCGTAAACAGCCTCTGATACTCCCTTATTTAGCTTCTACACGGTCCAAAAGTGTGCTAGAGTCCTCCATGCATCATCATAACACGTCCGAATCCCTCAAAAAAATCCTCTCAAACCCGTGACTGCCATGTTCTCTGATGATGACTTGTTTAGCCGATTCTAGCCAAATTCGATCGATTCTGACACACATACTGTATTCCTTAAGCTATATCACATCTTCCTACCAATTTTTAGCCATTGAATCGCACCACAACACCTTCATTTTGTTGATTGAAAATCTGCCAGAGAGAGAATATATTTTCCCGCCAAAAATGAAATTTGAATTATGAGAAGAAAAGTGTCGTCCCCCTAATCCTGTACGGGTGTCCCTTTAGCAATTGGGGTGGAAATAGTAATTTTGGGGTGGAAATAGTAATTTTTCTGGGTTCCTCCGGTACATTTCTGGGACGCTTCCGGTGCATTTCTGGGGTGCCTTTAGTACTTTTCTCCGGGGTGTAAATCATCACTTTTTTGAGCTCATTTCGCCGCAAAAGCTTATTTCTCTAAAAACATCTACAAAAACACAAAATAACACAATAAGTACTTAATCGAGTCTAACAATACAGAATATTGAGAACAAAATAGACACATAAATGCGTCTATCAAATACCCCCAAACTTATTATTTGCTAGTCCTCGAGCAAAATTTATTCTTGAAAAGTGACCGAGTTAATCTCGGGTGGGTTTATCAGAGGTGTACCCACAAAAACCAATACTCCAGACCCTAGCTATCTACGCAGAACCTTGGAAAGCACTAAAGAACCTCCTTGGTTGGCATACAATTATTGACTCTAAGAGGAAGAACCCTGATGCGAAATTCCAATTGGTGTACACGAGTTTGCACTCAAGCATACTAAAATTCATATAAGTGACAGAGCTCTACTAAGATAGTTTCACGATGGACATCATACTCGGAGTCAGACTAATCACATGAAAAGATTAAGAAGATGGAAAAAGAAAAATGTAGATGGTTGAAAAGTGAACGGTGTTTCCCATATCTGTCTGAAGGCCTCTGCCAAGATGAAACTAACCTAAATGACTGAGATACCGGTCTGACTAATATTAACACACTGGCATATACAAGGGAACCAGCGGTCAATAACTTAAATCTAGATCAACAAACTGGCAAATACAAGGGTACCAGCAGTTGACTACACATAACAATAACCATTTTTTTTTTTTTTAACTTAACGGCATGAATAAATCTTTTTGATCCAAGCGCATGCTTCTTGTCAGCAGATTACACGATAGTTCCCACGGGTCCTGCATTCCACGCTTGCTTAGGCGACGGAAACAGGGAGAACACACACATATTGCTATCCAAGTGTTAATACTTATTCCGATTGGTCTAACTGGTCCGGTCTTTTTTTTTTTTTTTTTTTGGAAAAGGTAACTCAGTCACTCTATTTCACCCTAGCAAAGGTAACAACTTGAATCGTGTGCCCCACCAAATCACTTGAAACAAAAGAAAACTAAAAATAGAAAGTGAAAAGGACTCGACAAGATATGGAAAAACTATCATGTTATTTCTAACACCTGAGCTCTGTGCTTTTATGAATAGACTCTATAGATGTTTCCATCTAGTCAGATTGGTTCCTCAACTCCTAAAACAAAAATGTTTCCATCCACTTAGATTGGTTAGTGCTATCCTTAATAGGCGTAAATTTCTAGGCTCTGGAGTTTATTTATTATGCAACTAAAAAGTTTCTCCCATACCCCCAAACTTAAATCTAACATTGTCCTCAATGTTCTAAAGATGAAATTAAAAGCATGAACAAGGAGAAACTGTTACCACTTGAAGCAAAAGAGATAAGGAAGGATATTACCGTGTCGCAAGAATATTGGGTTACCTCCCAAGAAGTGCTAAGTTTAAAGTCTTCAGCCAGACTTAGGAAAGGATTAGTCAACTCGAACCATAAAGTAACAGTCGAAATAACTGTGGGTCTTTAAAACGAAAAAGAGCTGACCAAAGGAAACTACAATAACCCAAGAAAGTGAACAAGAATAACATGCCCTTATCTAGTTTTAAGATATTTATATCTAATTGTGGTTCAGGTTTAGGTTCTATGAAAGGGTCTAAATAAAATATTTTCCTCGGATGCATTTCCTCATAGGTTGGATCCAAATTATTAGGTCCTAGAGTCTGGAAAAACTCAAATATGATCTTAGAAGCGCACGATAATAACCTAAATAACTGAGGATCCTCTAAGCCAATAAGATTTGACTTACAAATTTGACCACAATGAGAGTAGTGGTCATTCTTAAGCAAATGTGTCGATTCTAATTTCCTAAAGCATTTAGGTCTAGTCTCACAACTTAATATTCGACACATTTGGAATATAAACGTTCCCACAGTTGGAAGAAAACTATTTGGTGGGAAAACAAAGTCAATCTGGGGATCATAGCCTGGGCAAACCACATCAACCAGAGGATGGGTTTCTAACGACTGAACTCCTTCATGGACATCATTAGGCTCGGGAAAACGAGTATGAAGGTAATCTTGTAAAATGGTCGAGGCACAGATATCAAGTCCTAAGTGTAGTAACTTTCTGAGAGTTAAAGGTAAGGCACTAGGGAAGTGATAATCACCCCCAAACTTAGAGTTTTCAGTGTCTCTAGATAGACCTCTAATTATTTCTTGAATTTCCGTATCTTCAGAGTCCTTAAAATATTCAAGAGATTCTTCTAAGTTATTATCAGGTAGTGCATCTTTACTCATCTCTGCGGGTCTATCTTTTTCTTCCAAGACTATTGTTTCTAAGTCGCTAGACCCTAAAACAGTATTTTCGAAATGAACCCGTTCCTCTAAACCACTATCGGCTTCGTAAACAGGAAATACTACGTCGTCTAAAACGGTGGTATCCCTAATCAAATCCTCGTCCTTTTGAATAGGTGAATAATCATAAAAATTATTTGGATTTGAACTAGAAATAATATAATCACTATACAACTCAATTGGATTACTAGACTCCTGATCACTATGCCTACAAATTTCAGATTCTTCATCACTGCTATCCTCATCATCATAGTACGAAAATGATTGAACCTTATCTAAATAAGTAGTGTCTTTTATTCTAACCTCGTCCTCTAAATTAGGCAAATATTCACTATTTATATCAAGGGTAAAATTGGAAGCACTATTTTGGAAATTTAGATTATTTCGAGCAGCATTAGCTAACTGTTCATTTTCTGCCTCTAAACGTGCTTGAATTTCACTGAGTGTAACACTTATACTTTCACAAGTCTCATTGAATATCTTAGACCGTTGTGTACTCTCTTCTCTTGAACTAACTGCACGTTCATACTCCCTTCGAATTTGTTGGTAGGTTTCTTCTAGAGATTGAACATGTTTAGAAATGTCATAATCAGGACTAGTTTTTAAGTAATTTTCCAAAAACGCATCACTAGTACTATAATATTCCTGATTTTCTTGCTCGTAAGACCAATTCGTGTGTGGATAGTAATTGGGCTCACTATGGTATGAACCATAACCTTGAAAAGGTTGGCGTTCCCAACTACTATTCCCACCATGGTCATAAAACTGATGATGTCCATATTCAAATTCAGGTCGATACTCATTGTATTGGCTTCTATCATACCAGTTCGACATTCTTAATTGCAAGGGAATTCTACACAACCACAAACAAGGCCGACTCGACTCCACCAAAACAAACCTAAAGATTTCTAGCAAACAAAAAGCATGATGGCTCCACTTAGATTGTTTCTAGACCAGCTTCTATCTTTCGAAAGGGAATTCGTTGCAATTTGAACAAACCCCTCTGGAATCAATCCGAGTCAAAGTAAGTTGAATTGAGGCGAGGGAAGCTCAGTGGAGCTTTGATACCCAAGGCCTCACCGCTATCACAAGGCGGCGCAGTCACGCATTCAACTCACAGAAACCATCATGAACTTTGGAGTGTGCTTAAAGAGCAACCAATATTTTTCGAACGAGTTTCCTATTAAGCTCGTTACCCTATCGGTCTCGTTCTATTCCAAATTTTAAAGCTTAGGTTCGCGTTCGGTTTCGTTTTCCTAAGGCGGGCAAGAAGAGAACGGTGATGAAATCCGAACCCTTATCTTGTTTAGGCCAGGCCTTGCCCTTTACTAGGAAAATAAAGACAGTCCGGTTCGTCCTCAAACAATTATCACCTTAAGGCAGACAGTAACCCGCTTGCAGGAGATTCGCGGGTGTTTCGATTGGACTTACCTCCCGTACCAGACGGGCGATGAACCGTTGTCGTCGACTCGGGCCACGACTCCTATGTCGTGTGCGAACCCGAGGGGCCGAGACGATATAGTAATCGTCGTCCTTCCCTGCAAACAGTTTGTATTTAATTTTTTTTTTTTTAATTTATAACCCTTCCGTAGGGTTTTAAAAATAATGTCCAAAGTCCAGAATAAAGTCCAAATAAAAAAGAAAGTCCAAAATAAAAAAAATTACAGTTTTCCTCACACACTCTAAAAAAAAAAATTAAAAATTAAATCCTAAAATTGTCCTTTTTTCTTCTCTTTTCGCTTTTCGCTTTAAGCTTTTTCCTCTCCAAGTCCTTAGTGCTCCACTTCGAACCTGTAAATCAAAGACAAAAAGACAAAGTAAAAAGGAACAAATAATTCTAAAAAAAAATAGTAAACCTAAAAAAAAATAAATTCTACCTAAGCACAAATCCGCGTCGGCGGCGCCAAAATGATTAAAGATTTAATGGGGGTTGTAGTAATAAAGGTTCGAACTCTAAGACTTGTGAAGGTAAAGGATTTTTTTAGACTTATAAAAATATATATACAAAATATTAACAATTTTGGGCGAGAGGTAACCAAGACACTAGATTCCACTACTACGCAAGATTGAATGATAAATATTTCAAAACTCTATTCAATTCTTAAGTCCTCTTTTATCTTTAATTCACTATCAATCATACAAATTCTCAAATATTATTTGTAAACCTTAAGCATAGATTATCAAGAGATTAAACCAAGCATAACCTATCAAACTGAATAACAAATAATTAAGACAATCATTCAAACAATTTAAAACTCTGCAAAAGCAGCGATTAGGTGAATTATATAATTAAATGAAATAGTTACCCATTTATGTTGCGTGAATAGCTTCCTCCATTGCCTTGGTTACGAGGGAATTAACTCATCATGTTGGAAAACCTCTCAAAATATTTTATTAAGCTCAATTGATGTTTACAATAAAGAGAAAGATAAGTAAATGTTCTAAAACAGAATTCTGCGACCCACAGAAGGCGTCCAAAATGAACGACAAAGCTGAGGTGCTGTTGTCGCTGAAATGCTACGACCCACACCTACGACCAACGGACGTGAGTCATTTCCACTGTTGATAAACGACTGCTACTGCGAGTCCGTTCTTCGTGGTCTTGGTGTTCTTCATCAGCAGCAGCAGCAGCAGCAGCAGAGTTTGATCAACTCTTGATTTCTGCGTCTGTGGCTCTCCTCTCTTCTCCCAACTCTCGACAGCCTCTCTAGTACTCCCAGGGAACATATTTATACACCTACATCTCGTTGAATCTCCCTCAATTACTCCATATAATCTTCATTACTCGGTGTTTAAAGAAAATATTTTCCGAATATTTTCTTCCCTGAAATGATTCTCCACGCGTAAACAGCCTCTGATACTCCCTTATTTAGCTTCTACACGGTCCAAAAGTGTGCTAGAGTCCTCCATGCATCATCATAACACGTCCGAATCCCTCAAAAAATCCTCTCAAACCCGTGACTGCCATGTTCTCTGATGATGACTTGTTTAGCCGATTCTAGCCAAATTCGATCGATTCTGACACACATACTGTATTCCTTAAGCTATATCACATCTTCCTACCAATTTTTAGCCATTGAATCGCACCACAACACCTTCATTTTGTTGATTGAAAATCTGCCAGAGAGAGAATATATTTTCACGCCAAAAATGAAATTTGAATTATGAGAAGAAAAGTGTCCTCCCCCTAATCCTGTACGGGTGTCCCTTTAGCAATTGGGGTGGAAATAGTAATTTTGGGGTGGAAATAGTAATTTTTCTGGGTTCCTCCGGTACATTTCTGGGACGCTTCCGGTGCATTTCTGGGGTGCCTTTAGTACTTTTCTCCGGGGTGTAAATCATCACTTTTTTGAGCTCATTTCGCCGCAAAGGCTTATTTATCTAAAAACATCTACAAAAACACAAAATAACACAATAAGTACTTAATCGAGTCTAACAATACAGAATATTGAGAACAAAATAGACACATAAATGCGTCTATCAAATACCCCCAAACTTATTATTTGCTAGTCCTCGAGCAAAATTTATTCTTGAAAAGTGACCGAGTTAATCTCGGGTGGGTTTATCAGAGGTGTACCCACAAAAACCAATACTCCAGACCCTAGCTATCTAGGCAGAACCTTGGAAAGCACTAAAGAACCTCCTTGGTTGGCATACAATTATTGACTCTAAGAGAAAGAACCCTGATGCGAAATTCCAATTGCTGTACACGAGTTTGCACTCAAGCATACTAAAATCCATATAAGTGACAGCTCTACTAAGATAGTTTCACGATGGACATCATACTCGGAGTCAGACTAATCACATGAAAAGATTAAGAAGATGGAAAAAGAAAAATGTAGATGGTTGAAAAGTGAACGGTGTTTCCCATATCTGTCTGAAGGCCTCTGCCAAGATGAACCTAACCTAAATGACTGAGATACCGGTCTGACTAATATTAACACACTGGCATATACAAGGGAACCAGTGGTCAATAACTTAAATCTAGATCAACAAACTGGCAAATACAAGGGAACCAGCAGTTGACTACACATAACAATAATCATTTTTTTTTTAACTTAACGGCATGAATAGATCTTTTGGATCCAAGCGCATGCTTCTTGTCAGCAGATTACACGATAGTTCCCACGGGTCCTGCATTCCACGCTTGCTTAGGCGACGGAAACAGGGAGAACACACGCATATTGCTATCCAAGTGTTAATACTTATTCCGATTGGTCTAACTGGTCCAGTCTTTTTTTTTTTTTTGAAAAGGTAACTCAGTCACTCTATTTCACCCTAGCAAAGGTAACAACTTGAATCGTGTGCCCCACCAAATCACTTGAAATAAAAGAAAACTAAAAATAGAAAGTGAAAAGGACTCGACAAGATATGGCGAAACTATCATGTTATTTCTAACACCTGAGCTCTGTGCTTTTATGAATAGACTCTATAGATGTTTCCATCTAGTCAGATTGGTTCCTCAACTCCTAAAACAAAAATGTTTCCATCCACTTAGATTGGTTAGTGCTATCCTAAATACGCATAAATTTCTAGGCTCTGGAGTTTATTTATTGCGCAACTAAAAAGTTTCTCCCAATACCCCCAAACTTAAATCTAACATTGTCCTCAATGTTCTAAAGATAAAATTAAAAACATGAACAAGGAGAAACGGTTACTATTTGAAGTAAAAGAGTTAAGGAAGGATATTACCGTGTTGCGTGAGATTGGGTTACCTCCCAAGAAGTGCTAAGTTTAAAGTCTTCAGCCAGACTTAGGAAAGGATTAGTCAACTCGAACCATAAAGTAACAGTCGAAATAACTGTGGATCTTCAAAACTAAATAGAGCTGACCAAAGGAAACTACAATAACCCAAGAAAGTGAACATGTACTGCATACCCTTATCTAGTTTCCTGATGAAGATACCTATGTCCCATTGTGGTTCAGGTTCAGGTTCTATGAAAGGATCTTGATAGAATATTTTCATTGGCTGCGTTTCTTCATAGATGGGATCCGAATCACTAGGTCTTAGAGTCTGTAAAAACTCAAATACGAACTTAGAATCACGAAGTAATAACCTAAATAATTGCGGATCCTCTAAGTCAATCAGATATGACTTACATAGTTGACCACAGTGAGAGTAGTGGTCATTCTTAGGAAAATGTGTCGATTCCATTAACCTAAAGTACTTAGGCTTAGTCTCAGAACTTAATATTCGACTCATTTGAAACGTTCCCACAGTTGGAAGAAAACTATTTGGTGGGAAAACAAAGTCAATCTGGGTATCATAGCCTGGGAAAACCACATCAACCAGAGGATGGGTTTCTAATAACTGAACTCCTTCATGGACATCATTAGGCTCGGGAAAACGAGTATGAAGGTAATCTTGTAAAATGGTCGAGGCACAAATATCAAGTCCTAAGTGTGGGGACTTTCTGAGAGTTAAAGGTAAGGCACTAGGGAAGTGATAATCACCCCCAAACTTAGAGTTTTCATTGTCTCTAGATAGACCTCTAATTATTTCTTGAATTTCCGTATCTTCAGAGTCCTTAAAATATTCAAGAGATTCTTCTAAGTTATTATCAGGTAGTGTATCTTTACTCATCTCTACGGGTATATCTTCTTCATCTAATACTATTGTTTCTAAGTCGCTAGACTCTAAAACAGCATTTTCGAAATAAACCCGTTCCTCTAAACCACTATCGGCTTCGTAATCAAAAGGAAAAACTACATCGTCTAAAACGGTGGTATCCCTAATCAAATCCTCGTCCTTTTGAATAGGTGAATAATCATAAAAATTATTTGGATTTGAACTAGAAATAATATAATCATTATAAAGCTCAATTGGATTAATAGATTCCTGATCACTATGCCTACATATTTCAGATTCTTCATTACTACTATCCTCATCATCATAATAGTACAAAGATGATTGAACCTTATCTAAATAAGTAGTGTCTTTTATTCTAACCTCGTCCTCTAGATTGGGAAAATATTCACTATTGATATCAAGGGTAGAATTGGAAACACTATTTTGGAAAATTAGATTATTTCGAGCAGCATTAGCTAACTGTTCATTTTCTTCCTCTAAACGTGCTTGAATCTCACTGAGCGTAACACTTATACTTTCACAAGTCTCATTGAATATCTTAGACCGTTGTGTACTCTCTTCTCTTGAACTAACTGCACGTTCATACTCCCTTCGAATTTGTTGGTAGGTTTCTTCTAGAGATTGAACAGGTTTAGAAATGTCATAATCAGGACTAGTTTTTAAGTAATTTTCCAAAAACGCATGACTAGTACTATAATATTCCTGATTTTCTTGCTCGTAAGACCAATTTGTGTGTGGATAGTAATTGGGCTCACTATGGTATGAACCATAACCTTGAAAAGGTTGGCGTTCCCAACTACTATTCCCACCATGGTCATAAAACTGATGATGTCCATATTCAAATTCAGGTCGATACTCATTGTATTGGCTTCTATCATACCAGTTCGACATTCTTAATTGCAAGGGAATTCTACACAACCACAAACAAGGCCGACTCGACTCCACCAAAACAAACCTAAAGATTTCTAGCAAACAAAAAGCATGATGGCTCCACTTAGATTGTTTCTAGACCAGCTTCTATCTTTCGAAAGGGAATTCGTTGCAGTTTGAGCAAACCCCTTTGGAATCAATCCGAGTCAAAGTAAGTTGAATTGAGGCGAGGGAAGCTCAGTGGAGCTTTGATACCCAAGGCCTCACCGCTATCACAAGGCGGCGCAGTCACGCATTCAACTCACAGAAACCATCATGAACTTTGGAGTGTGCTTAAAGAACAACCAATATTTTTCGAACGAGTTTCCTATTAAGCTCGTTACCCTATCGGTCTCGTTCTATTCCAAATTTTAAGCTTGGGTTCGCGTTAGGTTTCATTTTCCTAAGGCGGGCAAGAAGGGAACGGTGATGAAATCCGAACCCTTATCTTGTTTAGGCCAGGCCTTGCCCTTTACTAGGAAAATAAAGACAGTCTGGTTCGTCCTCAAACAATTATCACCTTAAGGCAGACAGTAACCCGCTTGCAGGAGATTCGCGGGTGTTTCGATTGGACTTACCTCCCGTACCAGACGGGCGATGAACCGTTGTCGTCGACTCGGGCCACGACTCCTATGCCGTGTGCGAACCCGAGGGGCCGAGACGATATAGTAATCGTCGTCCTTCCCTGCAAACAGTTTGTATTTAATTTTTTTTTTTTTTTAATTTATAACCCTTCCGTAGGGTTTTAAAAATAATGTCCAAAGTCCAGAATAAAGTCCAAATAAAAAAGAAAGTCCAAAATAAAAAAAATTACAGTTTTCCTCACACACTCTAAAAAAAAAATTTAAAAATTAAATCCTAAAATTGTCCTTTTTTCTTCTCTTTTCGCTTTTCGCTTTAAGCTTTTTCCTCTCCAAGTCCTTAGTGCTCCACTTCGAACCTGTAAATCAAAGACAAAAAGACAAAGTAAAAAGGAACAAATAATTCTAAAAAAAAATAGTAAACCTAAAAAAAAAAATCTACCTAAGCACAAATCCGCGTCGGCGGCGCCAAAATGATTAATGATTTTTCGTGGTTGTAGTAATAAAGGTTCGAACTCTAAGACTTGTGAAGGTAAAGGATTTTTTTTAGACTTATAAAAATATATATACAAAATATTAACAATTTTGGGCGAGAGGTAACCAAGACACTAGATTCCACTACTACGCAAGATTGAATGATAAATATTTCAAAACTCTATTCAATTCTTAAGTCCTCTTTTATCTTTAATTCACTATCAATCATACAAATTCTCAAATATTATTTGTAAACCTTAAGCATAGATTATCAAGAGATTAAACCAAGCATAACCTATCAAACTGAATAACAAATAATTAAGACAATCATTCAAACAATTTAAAACTCTGCAAAAGCAGCGATTAGGTGAATTATATAATTAAATGAAATAGTTACCCATTTATGTTGCGTGAATAGCTTCCTCCATTGCCTTGGTTACGAGGGAATTAACTCATCATGTTGGAAAACCTCTCAAAATATTTTATTAAGCTCAATTGATGTTTACAATAAAGATAAAGATAAGTAAATGTTCTAAAACAGAATTCTGCGACCCACAGAAGGCGTCCAAATTGAACGACAAAGCTGAGGTGCTGTTGTCGCTGAAACGCTACGACCCACACCTACGACCAACGGACTGAGTCATTTCCACTGTTGATAAACGACTGCTACTGCGAGTCCGTTCTTCGTGTTCTTGGTGTTCTTCATCAGCAGCAGCAGCAGCAGCAGCAGAGTTTGATCAACTCTTGATTTCTGCGTCTGTGGCTCTCCTCTCTTCTCCCAACTCTCGACAGCCTCTCTAGTACTCCCAGGGAACATATTTATACACCTACAGCTCGTTGAATCTCCCTCAATTACTCCATATAATCTTCATTACTCGGTGTTTAAAGAAAATATTTTCCGAATATTTTCTTCCCTGAAATGATTCTCCACGCGTAAACAGCCTCTGATACTCCCTTATTTAGCTTCTACACGGTCCAAAAGTGTGCTAGAGTCCTCCATGCATCATCATAACACGTCCGAATCCCTCAAAAAATCCTCTCAAACCCGTGACTGCCATGTTCTCTGATGATGACTTGTTTAGCCGATTCTAGCCAAATTCGATCGAGTCTGACACACATACTGTATTCCTTAAGCTATATCACATCTTCCTACCAATTTTTAGCCATTGAATCGCACCACAACACCTTCATTTTGTTGATTGAAAATCTGCCAGAGAGAGAATATATTTTCCCGCCAAAAATGAAATTTGAATTATGAGAAGAAAAGTGTCCTCCCCCTAATCCTGTACGGTTGTCCCTTTAGCAATTGGGGTGGAAATAGTAATTTTGGGGTGGAAATAGTAATTTTTCTGGGTTCCTCCGGTACATTTCTGGGACGCTTCCGGTGCATTTCTGGGGTGCCTTTAGTACTTTTCTCCGGGGTGTAAATCATCACTTTTTTGAGCTCATATCGCCGCAAAGGCTTATTTCTCTAAAAACATCTACAAAAACACAAAATAACACAATAAGTACTTAATCGAGTCTAACAATACAGAATATTGAGAACAAAATAGACACATAAATGCGTCTATCAAATACCCCCAAACTTATTATTTGCTAGTCCTCGAGCAAAATTTATTCTTGAAAAGTGACCGAGTTAATCTCGGGTGGGTTTATCAGAGGTGTACCCACAAAAACCAATACTCCAGACCATAGCTATCTACGCAGAACCTTGGAAAGCACTAAAGAACCTCCTTGGTTGGCATACAATTATTGACTCTAAGAGGAAGAACCCTGATGCGAAATTCCAATTGTTGTACACGAGTTTGCACTCAAGCATACTAAAATTCATATAAGTGACAGAGCTCTACTACGATAGTTTCACGATGGACATCATACTCGGAGTCAGACTAATCACATGAAAAGATTAAGAAGATGGAAAAAGAAAAATGTAGATGGTTGAAAAGTGAACGGTGTTTCCCATATCTGTCTGAAGGCCTCTGCCAAGATGAACCTAACCTAAATGACTGAGATACCGGTCTGACTAATATTAACACACTGGCATATACAAGGGAACCAGTGGTCAATTACTTAAATCTAGATCAACAAACTGGCAAATACAAGGGAACCAGCAGTTGACTACACATAACCATTTTTTTTTTTTTTTAACTTAACGACATGAATAGATCTTTTTGATCCAAGCGCATGCTTCTTGTCAGCAGATTACACGATAGTTCCCACGGGTCCTGCATTCCACGCTTGCTTAGGCGACGGAAACAGGGAGAACACACGCATATTGCTATCCAAGTGTTAATACTTATTCCGATTGGTCTAACTGGTCCGGTCTTTTTTCTTTTTTTTTTTTGGAAAAGGTAACTCAGTCACTCTATTTCACCCTAGCAAAGGTAACAACTTGAATCGTGTGCCCCACCAAATCACTTGAAACAAAAGAAAACTAAAAATAGAAAGTGAAAAGGACTCGACAAGATATGGCGAAACTATCATGTTATTTCTAACACCTGAGCTCTGTGATTTTATGAATAGACTCTATAGATGTTTCCATCTAGTCAGATTGGTTCCTCAACTCCTAAAACAAAAATGTTTCCATCCACTTAGATTGGTTAGTGCTATCCTTAATAGGCGTAAATTTCTAGGCTCTGGAGTTTATTTATTATGCAACTAAAAAGTTTCTCCCATACCCCCAAACTTAAATCTAACATTGTCCTCAATGTTCTAAAGATGAAACTAAAAGCATGAGCAAGGAGAAACTGTTACCATTTGAAGCAAAAAGAGATAAGGAAGGATATTACCGTGTCGCAAGAATATTGGGTTACCTCCCAAGAAGTGCTAAGTTTAAAGTCTTCAGCCAGACGTAGGAAAGGTTTAGTCAACTCGAACCGTATAACAGTAGCCGGAATAACTGTGGGTCTTTAAAACCAAAAAGAGCTGACAAAAGGAAACTACAGTGAACCAACGAAATGAACAACACTAGCATGCCCTTACCTAGTTTCCTGATAACTATCGCTAATTGTGGTTCAAGTTCAGGTTCTATGAAAGGGTCTAAATAGAATATTTTCATTGGCTGCGTTTCTTCATAGGTTGGATCCAAATTATTAGGTCTTAGAGTCTGTAAAAACTCAAATACGAACTTAGAATCACGAAGTAATAACCTAAATAATTGCGGATCCTCTAAGTCAATCAGATATGACTTACATAGTTGACCACAGTGAGAGTAGTGGTCATTCTTAGGAAAATGTGTCGATTCTATTAACCTAAAGTACTTAGGCTTAGTCTCAGAACTTAATATTCGACTCATTTGAAACGTTCCCACAGTTGGAAGAAAACTATTTGGTGGGAAAACAAAGTCAATCTGGGTATCATAGCCTGGGCAAACCACATCAACCAGAGGATGGGTTTCTAATAACTGAACTCCTTCATGGACATCATTAGGTTCGGGAAAACGAGTATGAAGGTAATCTTGTAAAATTGTCGAGGCGGAGATATCAAGTCCTAAGTGAAGGAACTTTCTGAGAGTTAAAGGTAAGGCACTATGAAGGTGATAATCACCCCAAAACTTATAGTTTTTAGTGTCTCTAGATAGACTAGTTACAATCTCCTAATTTCTGGATCATTAGATTCTTGAAATTGGTCAATTGATTCTTCTAATTTATTATCAGGTAGTGCATCTTTACTCATCTCTACGGGTCTATCTTCTTCTTCCAAGACTATTGTTTCTAAGTCGCTAGACTCTAAAACAGTATTTTCGAAATGAACCCGTTCCTCTAAACCACTATCGGCTTCGTAATCAAAAGGAAAAACTACATCGTCTAAAACGGTGGTATCCCTAATCAAATCCTCGTCCTTTTGAATAGGTGAATAATCATAAAAATTATTTGGATTTGAACTAGAAATAATATAATCATTATAAAGCTCAATTGGTTTAATAGATTCCTGATCACTATGCCTACATATTTCAGATTCTTCATTACTACTATCCTCATCATCATAATAGTACAAAGATGATTGAACCTTATCTAAATAAGTAGTGTCTTTTATTCTAACCTCATCCTTTAGATTGGGCAAATATTCACTATTGATATCAAGGGTAGAATTGGAAATACTATTTTGGAAAATTAGATTATTTCGAGCAACATTAGCTAACTGATCATTTTCTTCCTCTAAACGTGCTTGAATTTCACTGAGCGTAACACTTATACTTTCACAAGTCTCATTGAATATCTTAGACCGTTGTGTACTCTCTTCTCTTGAACTAACTGCACGTTCATACTCCTTTCGAATTTGTTGGTAGGTTTCTTCTAGAGATTGAACAGGTTTAGAAATGTCATAATCAGGACTAGTTTTTAAGTAATTTTCCAAAAACGCATGACTAGTACTATAATATTCCTGATTTTCTTGCTCGTAAGACCAATTCGTGTGTGGATAGTAATTGGGCTCAATATGGTATGAACCATAACCCTGAAAAGGTTGGCGTTCCCAACTACTATTCCCACCATGGTCATAAAACTGATGATGTCCATATTCAAATTCAGGTCGATACTCATTGTATTGGCTTCTATCATACCAGTTCGACATTCTTAATTGCAAGGGAATTCTACACAATCACAAACAAGGCCGACTCGACTCCACCAAAACAAACCTAAAGATTTCTAGCAAACAAAAAGCATGATGGCTCCACTTAGATTGTTTCTAGACCAGCTTCTATCTTTCGAAAGGGAATTCGTTGCAATTTGAGCAAACCCCTCTGGAATCAATCCGAGTCAAAGTAAGTTGAATTGAGGCGAGGGAAGCTCAGTGGAGCTTTGATACCCAAGGCCTCACCGCTATCGCAAGGCGGCGCAGTCACGCATTCAACTCACAGAAACCATCATGAACTTTGGAGTGTGCTTAAAGAGAAACCAATATTTTTCGAACGAGTTTCCTATTAAGCTCGTTACCCTATCGGTCTCGTTCTATTCCAAATTTTAAAGCTTAGGTTCGCGTTCGGTTTCGTTTTCCTAAGGCGGGCAAGAAGAGAACGGTGATGAAATCCGAACCCTTATCTTGTTTAGGCCAGGCCTTGCCCTTTACTAGGAAAATAAAAACAGTCCGGTTCGTCCTCAAACAATTATCACCTTAAGGCAGACAGTAACCCGCTTGCAGGAGATTCGCGGGTGTTTCGATTGGACTTACCTCCCGTACCAGACGGGCGATGAACCGTTGTCGTCGACTCGGGCCACGACTCCTATGCCGTGTGCGAACCCGAGGGGCCGAGACGATATAGTAATCGTCGTCCTTCCCTGCAAACAGTTTGTATTTAATTTTTTTTTTTTTTTAATTTATAACCCTTCCGTAGGGTTTTAAAAATAATGTCCAAAGTCCAGAATAAAGTCCAAATAAAAAAGAAAGTCCAAAATAAAAAAAATTACAGTTTTCCTCACACACTCTAAAAAAAAAATTTAAAAATTAAATCCTAAAATTGTCCTTTTTTCTTCTCTTTTCGCTTTTCGCTTTAAGTTTTTTCCTCTCCAAGTCCTTAGTGCTCCACTTCGAACCTGTAAATCAAAGACAAAAAGACAAAGTAAAAAGGAACAAATAATTCTAAAAAAAAATAGTAAACCTAAAAAAAAAAAATCTACCTAAGCACAAATCCGCGTCGGCGGCGCCAAAATGATTAATGATTTTTCGTGGTTGTAGTAATAAAGGTTCGAACTCTAAGACTTGTGAAGGTAAAGGATTTTTTTTAGACTTATAAAAATATATATACAAAATATTAACAATTTTGGGCGAGAGGTAACCAAGACACTAGATTCCACTACTACGCAAGATTGAATGATAAATATTTCAAAACTCTATTCAATTCTTAAGTCCTCTTTTATCTTTAATTCACTATCAATCATACAAATTCTCAAATATTATTTGTAAACCTTAAGCATAGATTATCAAGAGATTAAACCAAGCATAACCTATCAAACTGAATAACAAATAATTAAGACAATCATTCAAACAATTTAAAACTCTGCAAAAGCAGCGATTAGGTGAATTATATAATTAAATGAAATAGTTACCCATTTATGTTGCGTGAATAGCTTCCTCCATTGCCTTGGTTACGAGGGAATTAACTCATCATGTTGGAAAACCTCTCAAAATATTTTATTAAGCTCAATTGATGTTTACAATAAAGAGAAAGATAAGTAAATGTTCTAAAACAGAATTCTGCGACCCACAGAAGGCGTCCAAAATGAACGACAAAGCTGAGGTGCTGTTGTCGCTGAAATGCTACGACCCACACCTACGACCAACGGACGTGAGTCATTTCCACTGTTGATAAACGACTGCTACTGCGAGTCCGTTCTTCGTGGTCTTGGTGTTCTTCATCAGCAGCAGCAGCAGCAGCAGCAGAGTTTGATCAACTCTTGATTTCTGCGTCTGTGGCTCTCCTCTCTTCTCCCAACTCTCGACAGCCTCTCTAGTACTCCCAGGGAACATATTTATACACCTACATCTCGTTGAATCTCCCTCAATTACTCCATATAATCTTCATTACTCGGTGTTTAAAGAAAATATTTTCCGAATATTTTCTTCCCTGAAATGATTCTCCACGCGTAAACAGCCTCTGATACTCCCTTATTTAGCTTCTACACGGTCCAAAAGTGTGCTAGAGTCCTCCATGCATCATCATAACACGTCCGAATCCCTCAAAAAATCCTCTCAAACCCGTGACTGCCATGTTCTCTGATGATGACTTGTTTAGCCGATTCTAGCCAAATTCGATCGATTCTGACACACATACTGTATTCCTTAAGCTATATCACATCTTCCTACCAATTTTTAGCCATTGAATCGCACCACAACACCTTCATTTTGTTGATTGAAAATCTGCCAGAGAGAGAATATATTTTCCCGCCAAAAATGAAATTTGAATTATGAGAAGAAAAGTGTCCTCCCCCTAATCCTGTACGGGTGTCCCTTTAGCAATTGGGGTGGAAATAGTAATTTTGGGGTGGAAATAGTAATTTTTCAGGGTTCCTCCGGTACATTTCTGGGACGCTTCCGGTGCATTTCTGGGGTGCCTTTAGTACTTTTCTCCGGGGTGTAAATCATCACTTTTTTGAGCTCATTTCGCCGCAAAGGCTTATTTCTCTAAAAACATCTACAAAAACACAAAATAACACAATAAGTACTTAATCGAGTCTAACAATACAGAATATTGAGAACAAAATAGACACATAAATGCGTCTATCAAATACCCCCAAACTTATTATTTGCTAGTCCTCGAGCAAAATTTATTCTTGAAAAGTGACCGAGTTAATCTCGGGTGGGTTTATCAGAGGTGTACCCACAAAAACCAATACTCCAGACCCTAGCTATCTACGCAGAACCTTGGAAAGCACTAAAGAACCTCCTTGGTTGGCATACAATTATTGACTCTAAGAGGAAGAACCCTGATGCGAAATTCCAATTGGTGTACACGAGTTTGCACTCAAGCATACTAAAATTCATATAAGTGATAGAGCTCTACTAAGATAGTTTCACGATGGACATCATACTCGGAGTCAGACTAATCACATGAAAAGATTAAGAAGATGGAAAAAGAAAAATGTAGATGGTTGAAAAGTGAACGGTGTTTCCCATATCTGTCTGAAGGCCTCTGCCAAGATGAACCTAACCTAAATGACTGAGATACCGGTCTGACTAATATTAACACACTGGCATATACAAGGGAACCAGTGGTCAATAACTTAAATTTAGATCAACAAACTGGCAAATACAAGGGAACCAGCAGTTGACTACACATAACAATAACCATTTTTTTTTTTTAACTTAACGGCATGAATAGATCTTTTGGATCCAAGCGCATGCTTCTTGTCAGCAGATTACACGATAGTTCCCACGGGTCCTGCATTCCACGCTTGCTTAGGCGACGGAAACAGGGAGAACACACGCATATTGCTATCCAAGTGTTAATACTTATTCCGATTGGTCTAACTGGTCCGGTCTTTTTTCTTTTTTTTTTTTGGAAAAGGTAACTCAGTCACTCTATTTCACCCTAGCAAAGGTAACAACTTGAATCGTGTGCCCCACCAAATCACTTGAAACAAAAGAAAACTAAAAATAGAAAGTGAAAAGGACTCGACAAGATATGGCGAAACTATCATGTTATTTCTAACACCTGAGCTCTGTGATTTTATGAATAGACTCTATAGATGTTTCCATCTAGTCAGATTGGTTCCTCAACTCCTAAAACAAAAATGTTTCCATCCACTTAGATTGGTTAGTGCTATCCTTAATAGGCGTAAATTTCTAGGCTCTGGAGTTTATTTATTATGCAACTAAAAAGTTTCTCCCATACCCCCAAACTTAAATCTAACATTGTCCTCAATGTTCTAAAGATGAAACTAAAAGCATGAGCAAGGAGAAACTGTTACCATTTGAAGCAAAAAGAGATAAGGAAGGATATTACCGTGTCGCAAGAATATTGGGTTACCTCCCAAGAAGTGCTAAGTTTAAAGTCTTCAGCCAGACGTAGGAAAGGTTTAGTCAACTCGAACCGTATAACAGTAGCCGGAATAACTGTGGGTCTTTAAAACCAAAAAGAGCTGACAAAAGGAAACTACAGTGAACCAACGAAATGAACAACACTAGCATGCCCTTACCTAGTTTCCTGATAACTATCGCTAATTGTGGTTCAAGTTCAGGTTCTATGAAAGGGTCTAAATAGAATATTTTCATTGGCTGCGTTTCTTCATAGGTTGGATCCAAATTATTAGGTCTTAGAGTCTGTAAAAACTCAAATACGAACTTAGAATCACGAAGTAATAACCTAAATAATTGCGGATCCTCTAAGTCAATCAGATATGACTTACATAGTTGACCACAGTGAGAGTAGTGGTCATTCTTAGGAAAATGTGTCGATTCTATTAACCTAAAGTACTTAGGCTTAGTCTCAGAACTTAATATTCGACTCATTTGAAACGTTCCCACAGTTGGAAGAAAACTATTTGGTGGGAAAACAAAGTCAATCTGGGTATCATAGCCTGGGCAAACCACATCAACCAGAGGATGGGTTTCTAATAACTGAACTCCTTCATGGACATCATTAGGTTCGGGAAAACGAGTATGAAGGTAATCTTGTAAAATTGTCGAGGCGGAGATATCAAGTCCTAAGTGAAGGAACTTTCTGAGAGTTAAAGGTAAGGCACTATGAAGGTGATAATCACCCCAAAACTTATAGTTTTTAGTGTCTCTAGATAGACTAGTTACAATCTCCTAATTTCTGGATCATTAGATTCTTGAAATTGGTCAATTGATTCTTCTAATTTATTATCAGGTAGTGCATCTTTACTCATCTCTACGGGTCTATCTTCTTCTTCCAAGACTATTGTTTCTAAGTCGCTAGACTCTAAAACAGTATTTTCGAAATGAACCCGTTCCTCTAAACCACTATCGGCTTCGTAATCAAAAGGAAAAACTACATCGTCTAAAACGGTGGTATCCCTAATCAAATCCTCGTCCTTTTGAATAGGTGAATAATCATAAAAATTATTTGGATTTGAACTAGAAATAATATAATCATTATAAAGCTCAATTGGTTTAATAGATTCCTGATCACTATGCCTACATATTTCAGATTCTTCATTACTACTATCCTCATCATCATAATAGTACAAAGATGATTGAACCTTATCTAAATAAGTAGTGTCTTTTATTCTAACCTCATCCTTTAGATTGGGAAAATATTCACTATTGATATCAAGGGTAGAATTGGAAATACTATTTTGGAAAATTAGATTATTTCGAGCAACATTAGCTAACTGATCATTTTCTTCCTCTAAACGTGCTTGAATTTCACTGAGCGTAACACTTATACTTTCACAAGTCTCATTGAATATCTTAGACCGTTGTGTACTCTCTTCTCTTGAACTAACTGCACGTTCATACTCCTTTCGAATTTGTTGGTAGGTTTCTTCTAGAGATTGAACAGGTTTAGAAATGTCATAATCAGGACTAGTTTTTAAGTAATTTTCCAAAAACGCATGACTAGTACTATAATATTCCTGATTTTCTTGCTCGTAAGACCAATTCGTGTGTGGATAGTAATTGGGCTCACTATGGTATGAACCATAACCTTGAAAAGGTTGGCGTTCCCAACTACTATTCCCACCATGGTCATAAAACTGATGATGTCCATATTCAAATTCAGGTCGATACTCATTGTATTGGCTTCTATCATACCAGTTCGACATTCTTAATTGCAAGGGAATTCTACACAACCACAAACAAAGCCGACTCGACTCCACCAAAACAAACCTAAATATTTCTAGCAAACAAAAAGCATGATGGCTCCACTTAGATTGTTTCTAGACCAGCTTCTATCTTTCGAAAGGGAATTCGTTGCAATTTGAGCAAACCCCTCTGGAATCAATCCGAGTCAAAGTAAGTTGAATTGAGGCGAGGGAAGCTCAGTGGAGCTTTGATACCCAAGGCCTCACCGCTATCGCAAGGCGGCGCAGTCACGCATTCAACTCACAGAAACCATCATGAACCTTGGAGTGTGCTTAAAGAGCAACCAATATTTTTCGAACGAGTTTCCTATTAAGCTCGTTACCCTATCGGTCTCGTTCTATTCCAAATTTTAAAGCTTAGGTTCGCGTTCGGTTTCGTTTTCCTAAGGCGGGCAAGAAGAGAACGGTGATGAAATCCGAACCCTTATCTTGTTTAGGCCAGGCCTTGCCCTTTACTAGGAAAATAAAAACAGTCCGGTTCGTCCTCAAACAATTATCACCTTAAGGCAGACAGTAACCCGCTTGCAGGAGATTCGCGGGTGTTTCGATTGGACTTACCTCCCGTACCAGACGGGCGATGAACCGTTGTTGTCGACTCGGGCCACGACTCCTATGCCGTGTGCGAACCCGAGGGGCCGAGACGATATAGTAATCGTCGTCCTTCCCTGCAAACAGTTTGTATTTAATTTTTTTTTTTTTTTAATTTATAACCCTTCCGTAGGGTTTTAAAAATAATGTCCAAAGTCCAGAATAAAGTCCAAATAAAAAAGAAAGTCCAAAATAAAAAAAATTACAGTTTTCCTCACACACTCTAAAAAAAAAATTTAAAAATTAAATCCTAAAATTGTCCTTTTTTCTTCTCTTTTCGCTTTTCGCTTTAAGCTTTTTCCTCTCCAAGTCCTTAGTGCTCCACTTCGAACCTGTAAATCAAAGACAAAAAGACAAAGTAAAAAGGAACAAATAATTCTAAAAAAAAATAGTAAACCTAAAAAAAAAAATCTACCTAAGCACAAATCCGCGTCGGCGGCGCCAAAATGATTAATGATTTTTCGTGGTTGTAGTAATAAAGGTTCGAACTCTAAGACTTGTGAAGGTAAAGGATTTTTTTTAGACTTATAAAAATATATATACAAAATATTAACAATTTTGGGCGAGAGGTAACCAAGACACTAGATTCCACTACTACGCAAGATTGAATGATAAATATTTCAAAACTCTATTCAATTCTTAAGTCCTCTTTTATCTTTAATTCACTATCAATCATACAAATTCTCAAATATTATTTGTAAACCTTAAGCATAGATTATCAAGAGATTAAACCAAGCATAACCTATCAAACTGAATAACAAATAATTAAGACAATCATTCAAACAATTTAAAACTCTGCAAAAGCAGCGATTAGGTGAATTATATAATTAAATGAAATAGTTACCCATTTATGTTGCGTGAATAGCTTCCTCCATTGCCTTGGTTACGAGGGAATTAACTCATCATGTTGGAAAACCTCTCAAAATATTTTATTAAGCTCAATTGATGTTTACAATAAAGAGAAAGATAAGTAAATGTTCTAAAACAGAATTCTGCGACCCACAGAAGGCGTCCAAATTGAACGACAAAGCTGAGGTGCTGTTGTCGCTGAAATGCTACGACCCACACCTACGACCAACGGACTGAGTCATTTCCACTGTTGATAAACGACTGCTACTGCGAGTCCGTTCTTCGTGTTCTTGGTGTTCTTCATCAGCAGCAGCAGCAGCAGCAGAGTTTGATCAACTCTTGATTTCTGCGTCTGTGGCTCTCCTCTCTTCTCCCAACTCTCGACAGCCTCTCTAGTACTCCCAGGGAACATATTTATACACCTACAGCTCGTTGAATCTCCCTCAATTACTCCATATAATCTTCATTACTCGGTGTTTAAAGAAAATATTTTCCGAATATTTTCTTCCCTGAAATGATTCTCCACGCGTAAACAGCCTCTGATACTCCCTTATTTAGCTTCTACACGGTCCAAAAGTGTGCTAGAGTCCTCCATGCATCATCATAACACGTCCGAATCCCTCAAAAAATCCTCTCAAACCCGTGACTGCCATGTTCTCTGATGATGACTTGTTTATCCGATTCTATCCAAATTCGATCGATTCTGACACACATACTGTATTCCTTAAGCTATATCACATCTTCCTACCAATTTTTAGCCATTGAATCGCACCACAACACCTTCATTTTGTTGATTGAAAATCTGCCAGAGAGAGAATATATTTTCCCGCCAAAAATGAAATTTGAATTATGAGAAGAAAAGTGTCCTCCCCCTAATCCTGTACGGGTGTCCCTTTAGCAATTGGGGTGGAAATAGTAATTTTGGGGTGGAAATAGTAATTTTTCTGGGTTCCTCCGGTACATTTCTGGGACGCTTCCGGTGCATTTCTGGGGTGCCTTTAGTACTTTTCTCCGGGGTGTAAATCATCAATTTTTTGAGCTCATTTCGCCGCAAAGGCTTATTTCTCTAAAAACATCTACAAAAACACAAAATAACACAATAAGTACTTAATCGAGTCTAACAATACAGAATATTGAGAACAAAATAGACACATAAATGCGTCTATCAGTGTTGCACATGTCCATAGGATCGGTTTCCCTTTATGCAAAAAACTTGTTGCACCTCATACAAGGATTGATTCCTCTTTGTGATGTGTTGCACCTCTTACTAGGATCGGCTCCCCTTTGAAAAAGTAGGAGTATAACAACCACACCCAATATTTCTCTTAGCAATCTGTATGGACTAACTCCAATATACTTTCTAGAGAATCAACTAGACAGTCAGACTCAATCTAGATAAAAGTATATCAAAGGAGTTAATATCTCAATCTATCGATTTGATCTATACTCAAGCAATTAGAAATATGCGAGTCTTTATCAAATACTAGAGAGATAACTTGGATGGTACCAAAGACCAATATCCAAGTGCCAATCAATTTAATTCAAAAACCAAAAGGTCGGATGTTCTAATTGATTGATCGACGCACAACCTATGATATTTCAATTATATAACAAAATATAATGCGGAAAAGAAATAACACAGACACCAGAATTTTGTTAACGAGGAAACCGCAAATGCAGAAAAACCTCGGGACCTAGTCCAGATTGAACACACACTGTATTAAGTCGCTACAGACACTAGCCTACTCCAAACTAACTTCGGTCTGGACTGTAGTTGAACCCCAACAAATCTCACAATGATCCAAGGTACATTTATGCTCGTACGTCTCTGATCCCAGCAGGATACTACATACTTGATTCCTTTATCTGATATCACCCACAACTAAGAGTTGCTACGACCTAAAGTCGAAGACTTTAATAAACAAATCTGTATCACACAGAAAAGTCTATGGTAATAGATAAATCCGTCTCCCACGAATATACCTACGAGTTTTGTTTCGTATTTTGATAAATCAAGGTGAACATGAACCAATTGATAATCCGGACTTATATTCCCGAAGAAAAGCCTAGTATTATCAATCACCTCACAATAGTCTTAATCGACGCAGCGAAAAAAGATATTGTGGAATCACAAACGATGAGAAGAAGATGTTTGTGATTACTTTTTATCTTGCCTATCGGAGATAGAAATCTCAAGCCAATTTTTACAATTGTACTCGTACGATAGAAACGGCAAGATTAGATCACACAACTACGATAAAGTAGTATCAGTCTTGCTTCACAATCCCAATGAAGTCTTTAAGTCGTTAACCCGGTTTGAGAAAAGAAAACCAGAGGTTAAAGGAGAATCGACTCTAGCTTAGCACAACTAGTGTCACACAGAATATGTGGGGATTAGGTTTCCCATTTGATAGAGTTCTCCCTTATATAGTCTTTGAAATCAGGATTTGCAATCAATGTTAGCTTAGTAACAAAGCATTCAATATTCACCGTTAGATGAAAACTTGATTAGATTCAAGCTAATATTTATCAACCGTTAGATCGAAAACATAGCTTGTTATACACAAATGAAATGCACGTTTCTAAGTTTGTGTAACCGTACCAAACTTGTACATTAGTTGGTTTAATAATAGTTAACCAAATGGTTAGCCATATGATCACTTTCATATCAACCATATTCTGCTTCACCATAACTAGTTCAAATGACTCAAATGAACTAGTTAGAGAGTTGTTCAATTTCTTAGATCTTATGTAACTTCACAAGACACAATCGAAGCAAAAACGATTTGATTCACTCGAATCAGTTCATGAACTTTATAGCCATGGTTTGCAAAAGCATTCCTTAGTCAATATAAAGATGAGTTCAAGAACAATCGTTTTTAGATATAACCTACTCAAGTTCGCGGACTGGGTTCGCGGACTTAAGTTCTCGGAAAGAGTTTTCAAACTCCAGCATATATTCTCGGGTCGAGAACTATCGTCAGTTCGCAGACTAAGTTTGTTGAGTGAGTTCTTAAACTCCAGCAGATATTCTCCGGTCGAGAACTATCGCCAGTTCATGGACTGAGTTCGCGGACTGAGTTTGTAAACTGTGCAAACTTCCGGTTCTCTTGATCAACAAATTTCACAAACTTTGGTTCAAGGAATAGGACTTATACATATATGTGTTTCCACAACAATGCTTATATCCATCAATGGTTATATAATCTAAACTCTCATTTCAATCATTGAAACATTCTCAGAGGACGTTATATAGTTGTTATTCACAAACCATTTTTCGTCAGAGAAATTTTAAAAGTGATTGAAACATAACATGACTTTCGTCACTAGGTAAAGATGAACTTGGCTAAAGCGAAAGCTTACCAACACATATTTCGAGAAATAGATAGGCGAGATAAACTCGGCTCGAAATACCAAATGTGTATAATCTAAGTCTATATAGCAAAACTACTTTTGTCTCAAGATAGGAGATAAATAGACTTTTGAGTGATAGATAAGTTCAAGTCTCCACATACCTTTTAGTCAATGAAGAGCCACCAGTTCCTTGAGTAGTCCTTCGTCTTGTATGATGATTTCCGTGGAGTTATTGAGCTCAACTACACTTTCTATCCTAGTACGAGACCTTACTATAGTAGACTAGAAATCAAGACTTATAGTTTTGATCACTAACATTGACAAACATGCTTGAGATAGCAACGCATGCGAGTTCGACCGAGCAATGCTTTAACAATCTCCCCCTTTGTCAATTTTAATGACAAAACTATCAATACATATGGAATACAAAAAAAATATATAAATAAACTTTTGTAGCTCCTATTCCACTTGCCTAATCTTCAATATTACTCGAAATCTTCATCACTTCCAAGTACTCCGATGATCCCAAAGGTTATAAGTTTAGCATCATCGTTGTTGAAGATCCGTAACCATCACAATGAGAAAACAAGAGTTCTCAATCATTGTCATACAGTGTCATAGTATCATTACACAGCATCAAAGTTCAATTGTATCACAACTTTAACAACAATAATATGGTGATATGTATCACTCCCCCTTAGTCAATACTCCATCTCACATGGAAACCACTCCCCCTTACATAATGATCCGAAAACCATATATATTTGTAGTGTGAACTACATATTAATTCTCCCCCTTTTTGTCAATAAAATTGGCAAAGGTACAAGAATGGGATCCTAATGAAATTTCCGAAAGAGACATTTCATGACTAAAAGAAAGCATATATAAACTTGTTCTTTAGATGCAATCATAAAGCCGAAGATAAATGCATTCATCAAGGAGTTTAAAGATACAAGATAACCCCTATAATATTCCACATGCGCACTCCCCACAAAGATTTGGCAATTAAGCAAGTTCAATTAAGAATTCTCCCCCATAAAATATCATTCCCGAAAGAACAACAAGAGCGACCTTAATTTCGAAAGAAAAGAAGGATTTGTTTGGACATAACAAATCACATAAGAATATGAATTTGAATCCAAAAGATACTCAAATAAATTAACCAAAAGAGAACCTATGATTAATTTAATCGGAAAATCTCAACATATGTGAACTTATGGAGACTCAAAAAATACTCAATTAGATTAATCACAAGAGAACCCATAATTAATCTAATCGGAATACACAATCAAATTAACCACAAAAGTAATCAATTTAAATGTTCATGCTCGACATAAGAAAATATTTGGAGCAACAACTATGTCAAAACAATGACTCAGTCGATAAAGCTCAACATAAGACACCTTATGGAACAACACAGTATGTAGACAAAAATTGTGGATCGGAGATCGACCTTATACCGTGGAATAAGCAAGGACTCATTCTATTTTCCATCACCATTTGCACAATGACATTCAATAGACGTAATCCTTGAACACAAAAGATTTTAACCTATATTCCATCAAAAATTGACATAATAGGCTTAACTTTTGTATTTGTCAAAAGTCAATTCATTCTTCTATCAATACATGCATATCAACTTATGAACGACTTTACTTTTGATAAAGTATGGGACAATCGGACGTAAACACACATATCCCATAACAATATTGCAATATATAAACCCATAAAGATTAATACTGCAAAAATCATCTACCAAAAAATTTTAGAATTTAAATAAACCTAAAAACATGAAGATGAAAATGTTGGACATAGCTATGTATAATCACAATCATGGCTGTTCCAAACCCTAGTTATTCTTCTAAACAAAACGAGAAAATAGAAGATTTACTAGGCAATAAGACCTTTGAAGAATTCTTTATCGTCACCAAACTCCTTGTGTCAACAACCATTGGAACATAAGGTTCATAAAGGTAGGAGTTTATATCAATAAACCTTCTTGGCTGATGTTGTCGAACCAGGGCCTTCTGAATCTCATGAGTCTTATACACAAAAGATTTTATTTGTTGATCTCCTTTCGCATATCCTTCATCACTTCAAGAACGTCAGAAAACTTCTGAGAATTTGAAGGAACGTCTCTTGGCTTCCTCACATTCCTTCTTTTTCTTTTCAAGGTAGGAGGCAATGGAGATCTCTTTTTTTCCTTCATAATTGATGGCTTAACAATCATGTTAACATCTTTTCCGTCAGAAGACATCATGCTTGGAGTATCCATAGACGTATGGGTTTGTGAGAGGAAATCACAATTTAAACTCAACAAGTATTCTTGAGCTCAACTCTACAAAGAACATAATTGTCGATAATAACCCTCCTTTATTGATAGACATAAAACTAAGAAAAGAACAAAAAAAAAACTTCCCTTAAAGCCTGGAAGGTACATAATCTTGTCTCTTTTGATCAGGCACATGATATAGGATTTACCAATCAACACAATCAAGTTGTGTTGCGGCGAACAACAATTTATCCATCATTTTCCTCTTGAGAGGAATTCACATACCTCTGTCTATCAAGACGACTCGACCATATTTTCTTCTCTAATGGTCTTGTTTTGTCTTTGGAAACTAACTTCTTAGACGAAGATAAAATCCTACATACCTCAGCAGTCTTCTGGGCAAGTTTAAGCTTGTTTGCTAATCGATTTTCTCTTCGTTGAAGTTTGTTGACGTGCCTTCGTTGGTGTTTGTATTTGTAACACCTTGAAAGTTCGTGACCCATTAGAGAACAATAGGAACACGTCAATCTAGGATAAAAGTCAGGCTTTTGAGATGTGCATGCAGCTAGGCACATAGTGGAACCTGAAACATAGTTTCCAAACAAAGGGTCAACTTTATCTTCCAGATTAGTTGGATTATCTTCTGAAAGAACATCAAGATTTATGTATGTAATGCTACAATTATCAAAATCAATATTTTCACAAAGAAGTGCAACACTTGATTTCTTGTCTTCATTAGAATCATAGTTGTCAGACATTTCATCAAGAGTTGCAGCAAGACCTTTGTTCCCAGTGTATTTCTTCCGATTTGGACACTCGTTTGCAAAATGACCAAATCCTTTACACTTAAAGCACTGGGGCATATCCTCGTCATCATTTTCATCAATATCCTTGTTTTTAGGAGGAACACGATTATGAGGTTTGACTGATGCTTTAGGTTTATCTCTGGAAAACCGTTTACTTCTCTTCAATAGAAGATCCCTAAACTGTCTTGTGAGATCGAGACCGATTTATCAAGATCTTCATCTGATGAATCAGTCTCAGAGTGATCGTCTTCAGAGATATACACTTTTTTACTTTTATCAAGTAATTTAGTGTCCTTTAGTGTTTTGAACGCAACATCCTTAGATTTGGATGAATGCTCATGATCAAAGATCTTAAGCTTCCCAACCATTGTATTTCTGGAGAGATTATCTAGGTTATTTCCCTCAACGATGGCATACTTCTTAGAATCGTATCTAGATGGCAGCGATCTGAGAATTTTCATCACAATGTCCTTTTCAGGAATAGTCTTACCTAATGCAAAAGATGCATTAACAATTTCAGACACTTTGTGATTAAACTCATCAAATGTTTCTTCATCTTCCATACGAAGGTTTTCCCAATCGTAATTAAGGTTTTGAAGCCTAGCTTCCTTTTCACTGGTATTACCTTCAAATACGGTTTCTAAGATATCCCAAGATTCTTTATATTTAGTGAAATTTGACACATGGTGCTGAAGATTTGGGGTAATGGCATGTATAATGGCATTCAAACCGTCGGAATTTTACTTTGCAGCATTTATCTCGGCAGGGGTGTATTCACCAAGGTATTTGGGAACGTTTACATCTCCAACTGCCACGACGGGAGCATTATATCCATTAACAACATATACCCATGATTGAAAATCACATGCTTGAATAAAAGCTCGCATAACAATTTTCCACCATAAGTAATTAGAGCCATCGAAGACTGGTGGTACGTTTATTGAGATAGCACCTCTGTCCATAGAGTTAGAACGCTACAAACACAGACTTGTAAGGTCTTAAATGTGTTTGCCTGCTATGCTAACAATTGAAAAAGCGGGGGTATAACAACCACACCCAATATTTCTCTTAGCAATCTGTATGGACTAACTCCAATATACTTTCTAGAGAATCAACTAGACAGTAAGACTCAATCTAGATAAAAGTATATCAAAGGAATTAATATCTCAATCTCTCGATTTGATCTATACTCAAGCAAATAGAAATATACGAGTCTTTATCAAATACTAGAGACATAACTTGGATGGTACCAAAAACCAATATCCAAGTGTCAATCAATTTAAATCAACAACCAAAAGGTCGGATATTCTAATTGATTGATCAACGCACAACCTATGATATTTCAATTAAATAACAAAATATAATGCGGAAAAGAAATAACACAGACACCATAACTTTGTTAACAAGGAAACTGCAAATGCAGAAAAACCTCGGGACCTAGTCCAGATTGAACACACACTGTATTAAGCCGCTACAGACACTAGCCTACTCCAAACTAACTTCGGTCTGGACTGCAGTTGAACCCAAACCAATCTCACACTGATCCAAGGTACAGTTATGCTTCTACGTCTATGATCCCAGCAGGATACTACGTACTTGATTCCCTTAGATGATCTCATCCACAACTAAGAGTTGCTACGACCCAAAGTCGAAGACTTTAATAAATAAATCTGTATCACAGAGAAAAGTCTATGGTAATAGATAAATCCGCCTCCCACGAATATACCTACGAGTTTTGTTCCGTCTTTTGATAAATCAAGGTGAACAGGAACTAATTGATAATCCGGACTTATATTCCCGAAGAACAGCCTAGTATTATCAATCACCTCACAATAGTCTTAATCCACGCAGCGAAAAAAGATATTTTGGAATCACAAACAATGAGAAGAAGATGTTTGTGATTACTTTTTAGCTTGCCTATCGGAGATAGAAATCTCAAGCCAATTATTACAATTGTACTCGTACTATAGAAACAACAAGATAATATCACACAACTATGATAAAGTAGTATTGGTCTGGTCACAATCCCAATGAATTCTTTAAGTCGTTTACCCGGTTTGAGAAAAGAAAACCAGAGGTTAAAGGAGAATCGATTCTAGCTTAGCACAACTAGTATCACACAGAATGTGTGGGGATTAGGTTTCCCAGTTGCTAGAGTTCTCCCTTATATAGTCTTTCAAATCAGGGTTTGCAATCAATGTTAGCTTAGTAACCAAGCATTTAATATTCATCGTCAGATGAAAACTTGATTAGATTCAAGCTAATATTTATCAACCATTAGATCGAAAACATAGCTTATTATACACAAATGAAATGCACGTTTCTCGGCTCTTGTAACCGTACCCAAACTTGTACATTAGTTGGTTCAATAATAGTTAACCAAATGGTTAGCCATATGATCACTTTCATATCAACCATACTATTCTTCACCATAACTAGTTCAAATGAATCAAATGAACTGGTTAGAGAGTTGTTCAATTTCTTAGATCTTATGTAACTTCACAAGACACAATCGAAGAAAAAACAATTTGATTCACTCGAATCGGTTCATGAACTTTATAGCCATGGTTTGCAAAAGCATTCCTTAGTCAATATAAAGATGAGTTCAAGAACAATCGTTTTTAGATATAACCAACTCAAGTTCGCGGACTGGGTTCGCGGACTTAAGTTCCCGGAAAGAGTTTTCAAACTCCAGCAGATATTCTCGGGTCGAGAAGTATCGTCAGTTCGCGGGCTGAGTTTGCTGAGTGAGTTCTCAAACTCCAGCAGATATTCTCGGGTCGAGAACTTCCGCCAGTTAACGGACTGAGTTCGTGGACTGAGTTTGCAAACTGTGCAAACTTCCGGTTCTCTTGATCAACAAAGTTCGCAAACTTTGGTTCAAGGAATATGACTTATACATATATGTGTTTCCACAAAAATGCTTATATCTATCAATGGTTATATAATCTAAACTCTCATTTCAATCATTGAAACATTCTCAGAAGACATTATATAGTTGTTATTCTCAAACCATATTTCGTCAGAGCAATTTTAAAAGTGATTGAAACATAACATGATCTTCGTCACTAGGTAAAGATGAACTTGGCTAAAGCGAAAGCTTACCAACACATATTTCGAGAAATAGATAGACGAGATAAACTCGGCTCGAAATACCAAATGTGTATAATATAAGTCTATATAGCAAAACGACTTTTGTCTCAAGATAGGAGATAAATAAACTTTTGAGTGATAGATAAGTTCAAGTCTCCACATACCTTTTATTAGATGAAGATCCACCAGTTCCTTGAGTAGTCCTTCGTTTTGTATGATGATTGCCATGGAGTTCTTGAGCTCAACTACACTTTCTATCCTAGTCCGAGACCTTAGCTATAATAGACTAGAAATCAAGACTTATAGTTTTGATCACTAACATTGACAAACATGCTTGAGATAGCAATGCATGCGAGTTTGACCGAGCAATGCTCTAACACCCTTTATCCAGAGTCGGTCATACAAAAATCACAAACTCGATCATACCATCTCAGGTGATTACTTAAGATCGGTTTCACTAATAAAAGTCATACCAATACATAAGTCGGGCCTTTGTGAATAGTTTTACCAAGAACACAAACAAGTTATGAGCGGTTATACTAAATCATACATATTGGTTGTTCACAAGATATGCAATGAATAACAATACCAATAACGCCTGGCGATTTCCTTTTCGATTCATAAACAAGTTTATGAACTTATTTCCTTAAAGCACATGTAAAACATTGTTTCGTAGGATGAAATCCTCACCTCATACCCATACATAATCACAATAGCATTTAAAAGATTGTGTCGATGTCTTATCTACAAAGTTTAATGGTTAAGCAATAAACCTCGTATTGTATTCCTTAATACTATGTTTATCTAGAGTGTTCATGCTTCGCAGTTTTTTTCAATATGCACGACTTGAAAGATATGTTAGGGAATGAAATAGTTCAACTCAAATATCACTAACCTCAAGTGGAAGGATGATGTTGTCGTTGTAGCTTCTTACTTCTTCACGTCTCCAATTCTTCGCAATACTTGTAATGTCTCATATCCTAATACTTTCAAGCTAACCTATACGAAATTGACTCTACTACATAATCAAGCGACTCTTAAAATGAGTTTTGATTCACTAAAATATGACAACCAAACTTGACCAGAGCTTGGTGGGTTCAACCGAGCTATGATCTGACACTTATAAATAGAGTTTATCTAAGGTCAAAAACTCTAAATACCCCTTATGAGTTATGGTATGGAAGAAAACCCAATCTTAGCTATTTAAGAGTTTTCGGAAGAAAATGTTATATACTTAAGGACATAGAGCATAGAGGAAAATTTGATTCCAAAAGTGAGGAAGGAATTTTTCTTGGTTATGCTTCTGATAGTCGTGCGTTCGGAGTATAATAATCTCTGAACCAAAGTCATGATGGAATCAGTTAATGTAGTTATTGATGACATTAGTGATTTTCACCAAGATAATCATATTGCTGCAGAACTTCCTCATTCAGAAACTGTTAATAAATAAAAACAGATTGAAGAAGAACCAGCAATTGTTCCTACCATTTATGACATAGATGATAAAGATGATAGTAATAGTATTGTTGAACAACCCGACGATATTGAAAGTGTAGTCCACAAACCTTCTAAGTGGGTTCATCAAAGACATTCTACGGAAGATATCATAGGAGATGCCAATACCAGAGTTATGACATGAAGGGAACTCCAGAATGTCTGTCACTACACATGCTTTCTTTCTTCAATGTAACCAAAAAATATTGAGGAATCTCTTAGTGATCCCGCTTGGGTAAGCTCAATGCATGAGGAACTTAATTAATTCGAAAGGAAAGGAGTATGGGAACGTGTCCCTAAACCATAAAGTGTCAACATCGTTGGAACAAAATGGATTTTCAAGAACAAATCAGATGAATACGAAACTATTCTCCAAAACAAAGCCAGACTGGTTACTCAAGGATATTCTCAAATTGAAGGTATTGATTTTGATGAAACCTTTTCTCGTGTAGCTCGTTTAGAATCAATTAGACTTTTACTTGCATATGCATGTAATCTTAAGATTAAGCTCTTTCAAATGGACATTAAATCTTCTTTTCTCAATGGAGATTTAAAATAATAAGTTTTTGTTGCTCGACCTAAAGGATTTGAAGATCCATTATTTCCAGATCATGTTCTTAAGCTTAACAAGGCTTTATATGGTCTAAAACAAGCTCCAAGAGATTGGTATGATAAGTTAACATCCTTTTTACTTCAAAAAGGACTCTCTAGAGGTGGTGCTGATAAGACTCTTTTCACCAAATGCAATGGAAAGAATGTACTTGTTGCACAAATTTATGTAGATGACATCATCTGTGGATCCACCTCAAAAAGCCTCACAGATGAATTCCTAAATCTTATGAGTGGGGAATTTGAAATGAGCAATGTTGGAGAACTATAATATTTTCTAGGTTTGCAAATACAGCAAAAACAATACAACATTTTTCTTTCCCAAGAAAAATATGCCAGGAATTTGGTAAAAATTTGAGTTAAAGGGTAGAACACCTATGGCAACACCAATGCCAACTACTGGAAAACTTCAGTCTAGTCCAGGTAAAAAATCGGTAGACCAAAAACTGTACCGATCCATGATATGAAGTTTGTCGTACTTGACTGCAACAAGATTGGATATTGCGTTCAGTGTAGGATGTTCCGCCGGGTTTCAAGCAAATCCTAAAGAATCACATCTAAGATTTGTAAAATGAATCATAAGATATGTTAATGCTACCTTATATTATGGTCTATCATATTCTATCGATATGAACAACAGTCTTGTTGCCTATTCAGATGCTGACTGGGCATGATGTGTATAAGATCGCAAAAGCACATCTGGTGGTTGTTTCTATGTTGGTCAAAACCTTGTATCCTGGCATAGCAAGAAACAAAACTCACAGTCTCTATCAACTTGTGAAGCAGAATATATTGTTGCTGGTACTTGTTGTACTCAACTTCTGTGGATGAAGCAAATGCTCATTGACTATGGTACAAATATTCCAACTATGAGCATTTTTTGTGATGACTCAAGTGTTATTTGTATAACATAAAATCATGTTGAACATTCTCGTACTAAACACATAGATATTAGATATCATTTCATTAGAGAATTGTATGAGAATGGAGTTATCAAGCTAGAATATGTTCCCTCTGAACAACAACTAGATGATATTCTTACAAAGCCATTAGATCGTGCAACCTTTAAACATCTCAGGAAGTCTATTGGTATTGCTAAGGTACATTAGTATCTTACCTTTCAGTTTTCAACTTTTGCTATTGGCACGCATTAGTTAAAACTGTTTCAACCTTTCTCTGGTAAAGGTTGCTTTTGTTGTTGTTCTTTTGTTCTTGCGAGAGGATGACAACACAATGGGGGAGAGTTGTTACTTGAACTTGTGCTTAATGATATATATTTTTGGGAATAAGAGGCTGCAAAATTTGAGGTAACGAATTTGTTAGTTAATCGCTTTCCTATTTAAGAAAAGCCTGTTTTTATATTGCATATATTTTGCTTTTGCTTAACAAAATTTTGGTACAATTGATATGTTCCATTATTGTGTATGGATGTGTGTGTATGATTCAATTGTTTTTGGTTAAGAAAAACTGTGTCAATTTATTTGGATTATTATTTGGTATCTTCTTTATTGTTGGGTATCAAGTGTTTTTGTTTAACGAAATTCGGTGCAATTATAGTGTTATAATAATCTATGTTTGTTTCAATTGCTTCAGGTTAAGAAAATAATTGTGCAAGTCAATTTATTTTGGTTTGTATTTATTTTTTATGGCTTAATAAAATACGGGATCATTTGTTTAGTCCAAATTGATTCCGGATAAGAGAAACTAAGTTAATTCTGATCTTAGTTAGACTTATCAAATTGGAGGATTATGTTATTAAAGTTTAATCGAATTCCTTGAGAAGAAAAACTAGTTAGAGCCTGATGAGAGAAATAAAGTTAATTCTGATCTTATCGAAATACGCGATTGCATATACGCAATCGGTTTAACAAGGGAATTAAGTTTCTTAGTCGATTTGTTAAACTATTACGGAAAATGGCTTCTGGTAATTGTTTCCTTGATAAGATATTAAAACTAAATTACTTGTAGTTTCGGTTTTAATATTGGTTATCTAAAGTGGTATGTGAAACCTTCGTTCTTAACTCTTATAGGTTGTTTACAAGTCTTTTAGATCTGTAAATCCTTTCGGTTTGTCCTTTATTTGCTCGAACCTTTGTCATTTTATGACAAAAAGGGGGAGAAATATATAGAGTAAACAAGTGATTTGCAATCACTAAGGAAATGACAATTGGGCGTAAACGTTATATCTAACGAAAGAGTAAAGCATTCACTAAGGGAGGGAAAATTGTTGTTGTAGTATTCTGACTACAAAAAGGGGAATAACAAAGATGTTCGAATTGAACATTTATCTAGCTTACCTTTAGAGGGATTAAAAGCTTTTGTTATTCAAATGTCAACAGCGGCATTTATAGATTGAATATATGCAGGTTATTATGTTGTTGAAACTTGGAATCAAGCGTATGTAAAATGAATTCTTATGTAATTTGTTTATCCATATGTAATAAGAGTTTTGTCACTAAAATTGACAAGGGAGGAGATTGTTAGAACATAGATCGGTTGAAATGACCAAGCGTTGGTATGTCAAGTTTGGTTGTCATATTTTAGTGTGTCAAAACTCATCTAAAGTCGCTTGATTATATACTAGAGTCAACTTCATTTAGGTTAGATTAGAAAGTCTAGGAATATTGAGACATACAAGTATTACTCCGAAGACTTGAAGAAAGTGAAGAAGTAGCGAACTACAACGACGACATCATCCTTCCACTTGAGGTTAGTAATATTGACTTGAACTGTTTCATTCCGAACATATCTTTCAAGTCGTGTTATATTAAAAACATAATTTCGAAGCTGTATATACTGTACATATTGTATAATACTCTAATAATGTGACATGGTCATAATTGTATGATCATAGCATTAGGGAATTAGACTACGAAGTATAACACTTATCTTTTGAACTTCGTAGATCTGACATCGACATAATCTTATATATACTGTTATGATTATGTGAATGGGTTATGGTGAAGATTTCATCCTAGGAAACAATGTTTTACATTCGTTTAAAGGAAGTGCATTCATGAACCGAAAGGGAAATCATTAGGCTTATTGGTCTGGCTATTCATTGCAAATCTTTGGATGACCAATATGGGTGAGATGCTAGAACCGGTCATAACTACATTAAGTATCTTGGTATAACTAATCAGAATGCCTGACTTATGATTTGGTATGACTGGTTTTTATTAATTGGTGTAATCGATCCTAAGTAATCACCATGAGATGGTATGATCGATATTTGTAATTGGTGTGACCGATCCTAGTAATTGGTGTGACCGATCACAAAGTGTTGTGTAATCGATCCTTGTAATTGGTAACCAGTCCTGGTAACTGGTATAATGGATGACAAGCAATACCATGGGAATATGGAACATATCCTAGTAACTGATGTAACCGGTCCTGGTAACTTGTGTGGTCGATTACAGGTATTTCTAAATTAAGGTATAACCGTTCCTAGTGATTGGTAGAACCGATAGAACCCATGTATGTGATTTGATTTGATCAATCACATAGTTATCTTGGAATGCAGGTCAACCAATTCTAAACTTGTTTGGAAGAGTGGTATAACCGATTCCAAGAATGTAAATCCATGTACATACAAATAAGGATTTACAATGAGAAGATGTCAAGTCAACATACTTTGAACACGTACAGTAACTCTTATCATTTATTGTTCAAAGATATTCCTTAGTACTCAAGGAGATCCCATGCCGAAATAAATTGAGAATCTTTTAATTAAGGTTTTCGGTTTTATATGCTTTAATTACCAGCAATTAAATGCATTTCTCTAGAGAATAAAAATTAGTAATGTGCGTTTAATAATTGGAGATTTTCTATTGAGAGATTTAGGAAACTTTGGACAAGCATTTATTGGAATTAGGAAAACCGAATTTTTACATTCTTTGCATATCTTGAGAATATTTTTGGTTTTGGAAATTCTTTGATGTACAAACATCCTTGGTCTATAAATACCTAAGTTTGCATTTCTATCAAACTATCCTAAGAGCCAGGAAAACTTCATTTCTTGTTGTTTTTGGTGGAGCCGTCTATTCGGAAAGGAAAGTATCCTAATTAGGGGAAATCTCTTACGACCGCTCGTTTAAAGACTTATGTGGGATCAAGAAGATCTACAAGTACCGTTGATGGGAAACTAGATAATTGCAGTGTTATTAGTTTTCGATTGATTTGATTGACTAACGGTTGTTGAAACTTTGATTGCACCTTGTTTGTTTATTCTTGAGAATCTTCTCTTCTGATATAAGATTCACTCAAACTAGATCGAAGTATCGGCGAGATATTTAGAATTTTTGTTAGATCTAAAGACATCTTGTGATAATCCATTGTTAACAGACTCTGTTCTGTGTGTGATTGATCACAAGAGATCCAAGTGGTGTTGTGCAGGTTATTATTGAAGATTAAAGAAGATCTGAAGACGAAGAAGATTTATTACTAGTTCTCATATCTTTGTGTGTGCATAAACCTTGATTGGATGGGATCCAACTAGAATCGGATTTATTCGATTGATTAGTTGCTGAGATCAACGGCATCACTTTATAGTTTCTCGTTGATATCTATACTGATTGATTGCGAATCTAAACTTAACTGATTTTGTAGTTATTGGATAGATTGATCTACCCTGGCAAAGGAGTTTATTAGATTAAACGTAAGAGCCTTTGCGTATAACTTGATATATCTTTATCTTGAAAAGAATCAATAGATTTGTTACCTAACTGATTCGTTGTACCTTTGTTGTTTGGAATACGATCCAAAGGAATTGTACCAGTGTGAGACCTTCGAAGACGGAAGCGCAGGGATATTTAAGAAACTAAGTGAACTAGGGGTAGTTTTTTGGTCTCAACTATACGAAGTTGGTTTAGATTTTGTATAACGGCTTGACTCTGAGAGTATTCAATTCTGGACCAGCACCCGGAGTTTTTCTGCACTTGTAGTTTTCCTCGTTAACAAAATTTTATTGTGTGATTTAATTTTGTTTTCTGCAATTATATTTGTTTATATAATTTAAAGTAACTTGCACTTTACGTTAACTCTGATGTACTTGATAGTGATCCTATAGAGTTTGGTTAAGTCTGAACCTATTATCAAGTATCACACTTTGGTGGTCGTATTGTCTCGATCTCGTATCCATATACAATCACACCAAGTGTGAATACCGAAGTTTTTGTATTGTCTCGACTCTGTCCATAGACGATTACACTTGGTAAGAGGACTTCTAGGTTGAAACAAAAAGATTGTGGAGTATTTGGGTACCCTCGTCTTTTTCGTTCAAGGTAAATTTCACATGATCATCTTTTGACTTATATTTAGTTTCCAACAAATAAATTGTTTCCAACTAAACTCGTCAAGAATATGATGAACATAACTAAAGCAAAAAGCTTCCAACACATATTTCGAGAAATAGATAAGCGAGATAAACTCGGATCGAAATATCAAATATGTATAATATATAGATATACGACTTAGTCTCATTTGAAGATAGAATAGAATAGACTTCTGAGTGGTAGACAAGTTTTAGTCTCCACAAACCTTTTGTTGATGAAGTTCCTCCAAGCTCCTTAGTAGATCTTCGTCTTCAATTGGTGAACATTGTGAAGTCTAAATCTCAAATACACATTATATCCCAATCCGAGACATAACTATAAGTAGACTAGATATCAAGTATATAGTTTTGATCAACTAAACTTGACGAACAAGCTTGAGATAGCAATGCCTGCGATTTCGACCGAGCAGTGCTCTAACAAAAAGTGACACCTGAGCTTTGAAGCAGGACGATGTCGTAGACGTATATTAATTTTAATAAGCAAGGCCCGAAAATTAATCAAAACAAAAATAAAAAAGGCAACTCCCATACTTTTGCTTGATGAGATATAAACTCGATAACCTAATTGAAAAAACGAGGGTCTAACAACCTCACCCGATATTTTGCTTAGCAATCTGTATGGACTAACTCTAATATACTTTCAATAGAATCAACTAGACAGTCAGAGTTAATCTTAATAAAAAGTATATCAAAGAGTTTTATCTCGATTTCTCGATTCAATCTGCAATCAAGCAAATAGGAATTTGCGAACCTGATTGAATACAAGAGAAATAACTTGAACGGTACCAAAGACTAATGTTCAAGGATCAATCAATTTCAATCAACAACCAAAGGTTGGATTTGATAATTTATCGATTCAACGCACAACCTGTGATATTTCAATTATATAACAAAATATAATGCCGCAAAGAAATAACACAGACACCAGATTGAACACCACACTGTATTAAGCCGCTACAGACACTAGCCTCCTACAAAGCTAACTTCGGTCTGGGCTGTAGTTGAACCCTAATCAATCTCATACTGATTCAAGGTACAGTTGCATTCCTTACGTCTCTGATCCCTGCAGGATTCTACGCACTTGATTCCCTTAGCTAATCCCACCCACAACTAAGAGTTGCTACGACCCAAATTCGAAGACTTGATAAACAAATCTGTATAACAGAGAAAAGTCTATAGGAATAGATAAATTTGTCCCACAGAAATACCTACGAGTTTTGTTCCGTCTTTTGATAAATCAAGGTGAACAGGAACCAATTGATAAGCCGGACTTATATTCCCGAAGAACAGCCTAGAATTATCAATCACCTCACAATAATCTTAATCGATTAACGAAACAAGATATTGTGGAATCACAAACGATGAGACGAAGGTGTTTGTGACTACTTTTATATATTGCCTATCGGAGATATAAATCTCAAGCCAATCTTACGATTGCACTCAAACACGATAGAAACAGCAAGATCAGATCACGCAACTATAGAGAAAATAGTTGGTTCTGGCTTCACAATCCCAATGAAGTCTTCAAGTCGTTAACCTACATAGTTTCGTGAAAAATATAAGGTTAAAGGAGAATCGGCTCTAGTTTATGCAACTAATATCACACAGGAGGTGCGGGAATTAGGTTTCCCAGTTACTAGAGTTCTCCTTTATATAGTCTCCAAATCAAGGTTTGCAATCTAAGTTACCTTGGTAACAAAGCATTCAATATTCCCCGTTAGATGAAAACCTGACTAGATTCAAGCTAATATCTTTCAACCGTTAGATCGAACTTAGGTTGTTATACACAAATAAAATGTAACTTGATTTAGGTTTGAGTAACCGTACCTAAACGTGTATACTTAGTTGGTTCAACAATAGTTAACCAATGGTTAGCCATATGAGCACTTTCGTATCAACCTTATTCATCTTCACCATAACTAGTTCAAATGACTCAAATGAACTAATTAGAGAGTTGTTCAATTCCTTAGATCTTATCGAAGTATACATGACACAATTGAAGCAAAATCGATTTTGATTCACTCGAATCAATTCATGAACATTATAGCCACGGTTTGCAAAGACTGTATTCCTTATTATATAAATGTTTTAGTTCATGAACAAAACGATCTTAGAAAGTAACCTACTTAAGTATGCAAACGAGTACGCTTACTTAAGTAACCGGATTGAGTTTGTTTTTCACTTTCAAACTCCAGTAGAAATTCACGGATGTGAACCTTCCGCCAGTATGCGTACGGGTACGCATAGTTACCCGGATTTCCAGCAACCGCCAGTACGCGTACGGGTATGCATACTTTGGGTTCTTGGTTTTGTACTTTTACACAAATGTGATAACACACTATGTTTATATCTAAATATGGTTAAATGTTCTAAACTCTCATTTCAATCATTGAAACTTTCTTAGAGGATGTTATATAGTTGTTAGTCACAAACTATTTTTCATCAAAGCAATTTTCAAGTTATTGAAATAATCAACATGGATTTCGTCACGAGTAAAGATGAACTTAGCCAAAGCGAAATCTTACCAACACATATTTCGAGAAATAGATAAGCGAGATAAACTCGGCTCGAAATAGCAAATATGTATAATTGAAGTGTGTACAACAATACGACTTTTGTCTCAAAATTGGAGATAGAATAGATATACTTTCGAGTGATAGATAAGTTCAAGTCTCCACATACCTCTTTGTTGATGAATTTCGACAAGTTCCCTTGAGTAGTTCTTCGTCTTTAATTGATGAACGTCGTAGAGTCTAGAGTTCAACTAATCCGAGACTTAGATATAAGTAGACTAGAAATCAAGACTTATAGTTTTGGCAACTAAACTTGAAAAACAAGCTTGAGATAGCAACGCTTGCGAGTTCGACCGAGCAGTGCTCTAACACTAATGATATAACATTTCCTTGTGTGAGTCAGTTAATTTCATTTATAATACAATCAATATCTTATCAATAGAGAGATACATGATCCTATTTATAACAGACATCGACCAACTAAAAGGCATTCCTAATAGAACTTGGGTACTGGTTTTCAGTTTTTCAGCAGCACGAGGCCATAAACCTGTACTGATTATCTTCATAATCATTTGCATCCCAGCCTAGCTTAATTCAGTCTACTGGAAACCTGTTTGAGGGTGAAAACAGTTTCTACTGGTTTCGGTAATTTCGTGTGATGTGGGTGAGAAACAAATCTAAATCCTAAACAATGTACTGCAAGGGAGTACCTTAGATTAGAGAGATCAATCTGTACAAGTCCGGCCTAAACCAAGAAATGGCCGTTCCAAACTTGCTTCGGTCACAAATTGGAGGAGAAGGGTTGGTTTCGTGGAGTGAAGCAAAGAGAGTGTTGAGACCAGAATAGTTGATTCTGGAAGAGTAGTCGTTTTGTGACTTGTATCACAAAGTGGGAAGCTAACAGATGGGAAAGCTAGCAAACGCTTTCTGAGTGTTGTATGCTCCTGACCAGAACTTTTTGTTCGGTGGAAATAGGTAATGCCTATTTATACAAGTCGAAGTGAAACGTACTCTGGTCTCATTAATAAATGGAAAAAGTGTGAGTAAATGGGAGGAGGTGGTAACCGGTAACGCTTGGAATTGATGTTCCATAAAAGAAAGTGTTTCACCATTACTCCATGTATTTACTAACCGCCTCATCCTTATGACACTTTCTTATAACGAGCGTAGTGTACGCTACACGCTGTAAACCGCCAAACCAATACCCAATGAGCATCCTCCAGTTTGTGACATGTGTTGATGTCTCGAGTGTTTTCGTGGAAAACATGTAGCATGTTGTTGTTGTCTGTAAAGTTGAGCTTGGGAGACTTTCCGGCTTGGTGGTGACCTTCAATGGTCGAGATTTTTCATCTTAAGAGGAAGGTAGCCGTTTATTATTGCAACCTTTCGTTTGGTAGCCAGTGGCATGAAAGTATGATCAATATGGCTTTAATATGGCCCAGTTTAGGCGCGGCCAAAAGTTAGGGTTTTGGCTTTGTTTAGGCGCGACCAAACTAGGGCCAAAGGTTGTCATTCGTTAGCTGGTAACCTTGGACGGCTAAGATCTGCATCTTAGATGAAAAAGTGGTCGTTGATTGTTGCAGGCCTTCGTTTTGGTAGCCGCATGATAGGGTGTAGAATACATCCTATTTATTATCTATTGTTTATGCTTTCTCTGCTATTTTTCTTGTAAATTATGTATTTTACGCATGTTTTTGAGTTATTGGGTATTTTGGAGTCGCACGGAGGAAAAGAAGAAGAAATCACCCAATTTCTGCGAAATGGGCAAAATTTTCATTTCATAAGCGACTCAATTAATGAAGAATTTTATAGACTCATGGGTTTGAAGAATTGGGCTTGGATTTGGAAACAGAAGATGGAAGATTTGAGAAAGACTTGGATTTGGAAGTTGAGCTACAAAGGGAAAGTGGTGTTATTATGGAATGAGGATTCTATTCCTAAGAGGATTGCTAGGAAATTGAAGCCTACAAATAGAGAAGTTCTCTACAAAACTTTTACATACACCTCTCTACACACACAACACTTGTGTTTTTGCTTGCTTTCAAAATTCTTCTTTTAATTATTTGTGTGAACTTTAAAAATTATCCCTTTTAATTATTTGTGTGAATTTCAAAAACATGAGTAGCTAATTTTCTTATTGATTGAGGATGAATTCCTAGTTTTTAACATGTTTTGAGTTTTGTTTTTAAATCTACTTTGAAGTTTTCACATGATTATCATTTGTTTTTACTGATAGGAATGTTTATAAATTCGTGGTTGATTGATAGATTGTTTAGGTGGCCAACTAAATTGATTTGTTAATTGATCTAAAGCTAGTGAAATTTAGGGGATAAGTAATCGTTTCTTGATTATTTACATAAGTAGCAAACACGAGACCTTGCGGAGGGATTCCGTGGAGCAATTGTGTGTGGAAACAACGTTAGCAAGTAGACCTTGAGCTAAGAGTCTACTACTAATATCAACCTAATAAATTCAAAAATCTTAATGCGTTTAACTAAATTACATCTTGAGTGATCTACTACTAGGTGGTTTGGTGAATAGAATCTGGTAGTCGAGAACTTCCGTATCCGGTGATACTAGGGATTTAGGGGTTTAGCACTGAGCTAGCTGCTTTACCAACGGTTGGTGATAATCTGTGACTAATAAAAAGTGGAAAAGAACATAACTTGAATCATTGTTTTGCAACGAAGAAGGATTCCTTGATCTAATCTCTCTTATTGGTTTCAACATACACTTTTAATTGCTTTATTTACTTTCTTTTGTTTTTAAAATCTAAAATCAATCCCCGCCTTTTTGTGACAGCTAAACAACTAAAACCTCTTGCTCCTCGTGGGAACGAACTTGACTACACTATATTACTTGTTAATTAGGTGGAAAAACATTAATTAATTTGTTATGGTTACGACACACATCAAATTTTGGCGCCGCTGCCGGGGAGCAGCGGAGCAGCTTTAGTTGTTTTTATTTTCGTTTTTTTTTTTTTTTAACTTTTTTTTCTAGAATTTTTATTTCAGGTACCAGTTTTCCATGTACGGTGGACAAGAGAAAGCATATTACAACAATCAATACGGTTTTCAACCTCAACATTATGTCAACTTCCATACATATCAACAACCTTTATGACGGGTATGTAAGTGAACAATCACTAGGAGGGGAGGATAGTTATGCTTCTAAATCTATGTGTGATCTCCTCGGTGTAAGGCAACCTAGTTTGAGGGAACTTGAGAGAAGGTTTTATCAATTGATTGATGAAGGCCTAGCATCGAATGAAGAAATTATTGAAGCTAAAAGAGCTTTAAGAATGGAGCGTGAAAAACGTTATTATATGGGTTACGATGATGATTTTGAATCTTATGATAATTATTGTAACAAGGATATAGTTATTCCAACTTCGGATCATAATAACGATCCTTCACCTATTCAAAAGGAGGAGATTGGGTGTGACTTACCTATTGTTATAAACGGTGTAACACCCTCACAAGATCTTACAATTTATACCGATGAAAATCATTTTAGTGAATGGCCCGATTCTGATGACGAGGATGTTGAAGAGATGATGCTCGAGAATGAAACCTAATTGAATAATTTTGTGGAAGACCCAATTGAACTTTCCAATGATTATAATGATGCCAAGACTTTGGTTAAGGTAGAAAACGACGAAGAATAGTTGCAAGGTTTTATAGAGGACCACAATATACAAGAGGTAAGTAATTCACTTGAATTTTCTAAGGATGAAGAGGATTACGTAATACAAGAGTTTTTGCAAGGTTTGTCTAACCCTTTGCATATTGATTCCTCTCCTTTACCGCTTATTGGTTTGAATGTATGTGCTTCGAAAATATTTTTGGATGATTTTGTTTCTCGATATCCACCATTGGAAACACTTGATGCTAACACTATGCAGGTTTGCCAAAAGGAAACCATGGAAGTTCCCAAATTCTATGTTCTTTATACACTTCCGAGTGTGGACAAGAATAAGTGTGGGGGGAAGTTTCTATCGAGCGATAATTTCACTATTGTTTTCTTGTGCTAATATTTGTATGAAGCTATTGTTTGCAAAACAGGTACTATGGGTGGATCCCCAAATTTTCCGGTTGTTAGTATATGGGGAGTGAATCTTACAAGAGCCAAGTTGGGCCGTCGACTTTAAAACAAGCGCTTAATGGGAGGCAACCCATAGGTTTTATATTTTTTATCCTTTCACTTTTTTTTTTTTTTTTGTTCCGTATCATACTAGGATTTCCCACCTTGACTTTACTTGGACGATTCAATTACATTGAGGACAATGTAAGGTTTAAGTTTGGGGGAGTGGTTAAGCATATTAAAAAAAAAATTGCATAAAACCTCCAACTTTTAGAGACTTTAGAGTCACTAGCATACTTTTAGGTATGTTTACATAGAGAATTCTGACCGACATAATTGAACTTGGAAGTGTTAGGGAACTACGTTCTGATTTCTTGCTTGTTAGAGTGTTAAATAATGGATTTAATCATGACGGTGATGCATATTAGGAGAAGGGAGACATGCATTATTAGAGTTGTTGATCAATCATTAGTGGAGACTACCCTAATTATATCATGTGAGGCACCAACCAGATTTCTTTATAAATAACTAAAGAGCTTTCTTTTGAGTGTGTGTCATCGTATGTTAATTCCGGGTAGAATGGTGAGCTACCCAACCTCCCACCAATAGAAGCAATATTCTTTGATCTCTTGAGTGCTAATTTTTTCAATCATGAGGGTGACGTCTATAGATGAAAGCCTCCTTCTTGTAGTTCGATTTGCAGTTAGCACCATTCTCTCTCTCGACAACAACGGATCCATAGAAACACCATCATCATCAACAAGGGAGCGACATCAAAATATACAAGGAAAGTTGAAGACGTTCAAGGTTTACAAGCAACGGAACAAGAAAAGGGAAAATTTCATATTAAAGTAAAGCAACATACAATGAGCATAATATATAGATGTTGAAGACTTATTTACAAGAGCAAAGAAAAGCAAAAGGTGGGAATTATTGAAGTTTATGATTTCGAGACGATACAAGTTGTGAAGAATCAAGCGGTAAAGTACTTTTCCCACGGCTATGGTTTGTTTTTATTTTCACTTTGTTTTGTATTTTATTTCTCTTGTCTCTAAAAAAAAGTAAAAAAAAAAATGAAAGAAAAAAAATGATAGCAAGAGAAATATTTGTTTTTATCTTTTATTTAATAAGCCGTGGGGAATAAAAATCTATAAGGAAGTTTCAAGCGACAAGGATTTAACGTAAAGAGTTATAAATTGTCAAGGAATTACGAAGTTCGAGAGTTTATCACCAATAGTTGAAGCCGAAGACGAAGACCAAGAAGATAAAAACGAGGAGCGGAAGACGTTTCTATTGGATGCTGCGAGAGTGGTGTTATCATCATTGCAATCGGATGTGAAGGTGAGTAAGTAATCTCATCCTCGATAATAGTGGTTGATTTCCTTTCTTAGAGATCGTCAGAAAAATGGTTTTCAAAACGATAAAAGATGTGGGTTTTAAAAATATTTCGAAAGTTGAACTTCCCACCATTCAACGGGTTGCAGGATTTCTCTCTTCATTCCTACCTGCACACATGTGAGAACCATAAAAGTACGTCTTTTGAGTGCAATTTCATAAAACCCTTTTTGGTGAGGCAGAAGTCGAGGCGAAATGCTTATTGATCGCTTCTCAAACACGCGTTCTCTCACTACGGTGTGGTTATTTCTCACTCAACATTTAAGAATGAGAACATGTTCTTTGGTATTTCTAACTTCTTATTACTAGCATGCAGAAACTTCATGTCCTCATAACTGTTTGGATGCTTGCGGCGCTGGAAAGCTTTGAAGTTGTATGTTTTAGTTTAATTTGCTCGAGGACTAGCAAAGTCTAAGTGTGGGGGAATCTGATAGGGTGTAGAATAAATCCTATTTATTATCTATTGTTTATGCTTTCTCTGCTATTTTTCTTGTAAATTATGTATTTTACGCATGTTTTTGAGTTATTAGGTATTTTGGAGTCGCACGGAGGAAAAGAAGAAGAAATCACCCAATTTGTGCGAAATGGGCAATATTTTCATTTCATAGGTGACTTAATTAATGAAGAATTTTCTAGACTCATCTATACTCATGGGTTTGAAGAATTGGGCTTGGATTTGGAAACAGAAGATGGAAGATTTGAGAAAGACTTGGATTTGGAAGTTGAGCTACAAAGGGAAAGTGGTGTTATTATGGAATGAGGATTATATTCCTAAGAGAATTGCTAGGAAATTGAAGCCTATAAATAGAGAAGTTCTCTACAAAATTTTTACATACACCTCTCTACACACACAACACTTGTGTTTTTGCTTGCTTTCAAAATTCTTCTTTTAATTATTTGTGTGAACTTTAAAAATTATCCCTCTAAATATTTGTGTGAATTTCAAAAACATGAGCAGCTAATTTTCTTATTGATTTAGGATGAATTCCTAGTTCTTAACATGTTTTGAGTTTTGTTTTTAAATCTACTTTGAAGTTTTCACATGATTATCGTTTGTTTTTACTAATAGGAATGTTTATACATTCGTGGTTGATTGCTAGATTGTTTAGGTGGCCAACTAAATTGATTTGTTAATTGATCTAAAGCTAGTGAAAGTTAGGGGATAAGTAATCTTTTCTTGACTCTTTACATAAGTAGCAAACACGAGACCTTGTGGAGGGATTCCATGGAGCAATTGTGTGTGGAAACAACGTTAGAAAGTATACCTTGAGCTAAGAGTCTAACTACTAATATCAACCTAATAAATTCATAAATATTAATGCGTTTAACTAAACTACATCTTGAGTGAGCTACTACTAGGTGGTTTGGTGAATAGAATCCGGTAGTCGAGAACTTTCGTATCCGGTGATACTAGGGATTTAGGGGTTTAGCACTGAGCTAGCTGATTTACTTACGGTTGGTGATAATCTGTGACTAATAAAAAGTGGAAAGAACATAACTTGAATCATTGTTTTGCAACGAAGAAGAATTCCTTGATCTAATCTCTCTTATTGGTTTCAACATACACTTTTAATTGCTTTATTTACTTTCTTTTGTTTTTAAAATCTAAAAACAATCCCCCATTTTTGTGACAACTAAACAACTAAAACCTCTTGCTCCTCGTGGGAACGAACTTGACTACACTATATTACTTGTTAATTAGGTGGAAAAACATTAATTAATTTGTTGTGGTTACGACATGCATCACCGCGTAGGGAAGGCCGACATGGTATGGCGCGGCAAGGTGGTTGGCATGCCATTGGCACATGTGGTATGACATGCATTGGCACAGTTTGGCATGGACAAAACTAGGGTTTTGGTCCAAAGGTTACCATGCGTTGTTTGGCGACCTTGGACGGCTAGGATTTTGCATCCAGGATGGAAGGGTGGTCGTTGATCGTTTCACGCCTTCGTTTTGGTAGCCGCATAGGGAAGGCCGGCATGGTGTGGCGCGGCAAGGTGGTTGGCATGCCATTGGCACATGTGGCATGGCATGCCTTGGCGCGGTTTGGCGTGGCCAAAACTTGGGTTTTGGGCTAAAGGTTACCATGCATTGTTTGGCGACCTTGGACGACTATGATTTGCATCTAGGATGGAAGGGAGGTCGTTGATCGTCGCACGCCTTCTTTTTGGTAGCCGCATAGGGAAGGCCGGCATGGTGTGGCACGACAAGGTGGTTGGCATGCCATTGGCACATGTGGCATGGCATGCCTTGGCGTGGCCAAAACTAGGGTTTTGGGCCAAAGGTTACCATGCATTGTTTGGTGACCTTGGACGGCTAGGATTTGCATCCAGGATGGAAGGGTGGTCGTTGATCGTCGCACGCCTTCGTTTTGGTAGCCGCATAGGGAAGGCCGGCATGGTGTGGCGCGGCAAGGTGG
>NC_039367.1:10074287-10101533 GCF_003573695.1 Papaver somniferum | reverse complement strand
GTTTCACGCCTTCGTTTTGGTAGCCGCATAGGGAAGGCCGGCATGGTGTGGCGCGGCAAGGTGGTTGGAATGCCATTGGCACATGTGGCATGGCATATCTTGGCGCGGTTTGGCGTTGCCAAAACTAGAGTCTTGGGTCAATGGTTACCATGCATTGTTTGGCGACCTTGGACGGCTAGGATTTGCATCCAGGATGGAAGGGTGGTCGTTGATCGTAGCACACCTTCGTTTTGGTAGCCGCATAGGGAAGGCCTGCATGGTGAGGCCAAGGCCAATGGCGCGGATGACATGGCATAGTGGGGCCAAGGGTTTGGTACGGACGGCTTGGCATGGTGGGGACAAGGAAAGGTGCGGTTGGATTGGCATGGTGGGGCCAAGGTTTTTGGCATGCCATTGGCACATGGTGCGGCTAGCATGGTTGGCATGCCTTGGTACAGTAGACGTGGCTGGCATGGTTTGCCATTGGCACAGTGGTGCGGCTGGCATGGTTGGCATGCCTTGGCACAAAGATGTGGCTGGAATGGTTTTCCATTGGCACAATGGTGCAGCTGGCATGGTTGGCATGCCTTGGCACGGAGATGTGGCTGGCATGGTTTTCCATTGGCACAGTGGTGTGGTTGGCATGCCTTGGCACGGAGATGTGGCTGGAATGGTTTGTCATTGACACAGTGGTGCGGCTGGCATGGTTGGCATGCCTTGGCACAGAGATGTGGCTGGCATGTTTTTCCATTGGCACGGTGGTGCGGATGGCATGGTTGGCATGCCTTGGTTCGGTAGCATGAGAATTAGGGTTTGGTATGTACGAAGATGATGTCGGTCAATACTAAGGGTTCTGTCGTGGAACATGACACATGTATATAAAACAAAAGGTACCCTGGTAATTCTTACGTTGGTATGTTGAATAATTCAATAAATGCACTAGTGGTTGTAGTGACGTCATGTCTGATGTAAGGTTTTACGATTTTAACCCTAAGCTAAAAAACACCATCAACATTAAGTCCCCTGCTTAGCTCGGAGCGGGAGCATTTTTGCGAGGTAAGCATAAGATGGTGATAGGCCAGGACAAAATCGAAATGGTAAGTGATGAAAATATGGTCAGGAAGACCCGACTAACCTTTTTCGAGAGGTAAGGATAATTGGTGATTCTTGTGTTGGTTGATAGCTAAGGAATTAAACCTAAAACTATGGTTATATTTACACCTGCAAGTGCACAGGATCTAAAGTAGAAAGTGAATAAGCAGGGGTTTATCCACAGGGACTTGGAGGGAGCTATTGTTGTTTTCCTAGAGATTTTTGTGTTGTGTTAAAACACAACTGAGCTGTTTTGGTGTAACTGAATTAGTGACAGAAAGTAAAGTAAATGTGACAGTGAAGTAGAATAAAAACAATGAAGCAAAGGTAACAGTGGCAGTTAACATGAAACAAAACCAAATAAACCAAGGCTGTTAGCCAAGGGCAGGGAGGAGTTTTCAGCTGTGGCTAAGCTAAGGCTTAGAATCCACCCTTGTGACCTATCCAGACAATGTAATTCTAGGTTGAATTCCTAATGGAACTAAGTGACAGCTAAGGTCAACTTATGATCCTAAGCATACAAATGGAATGGAAAGAGAATTAGCTTGTTATGAGCACTAATTTCTCCCATTGCACAATCAAAACAATGCATCCTAAGCATACAAATGGAATGGAAAGAGAATTAGCTTTCTATGAGCACTAATTTCTCCCATTGCTCAATCAAAACAATGCACTAAGGCTCTAACCTATCATTCCACTATCAGACAGTGCACTGAGGTTTCATCTAAACCTCAGCTGCAATAATTTAGCTCATGCTCAACATATAAACAACATTAACATTCATCATACAAGATAATTCAAACACACTAGACATGGTGAACAAATACAATTGAAATTACTGAATTTGAAATTAAACAAGAGGTAACAGTAGAGAGCACTGGCTAGTCCAGGCCTCTAAGGTGGTGCTCTGGCTAATACAGGCATGCCCACAACAGCACAAAACACCTTCTATTTATACCCAAATTAATCAATTAGGGTTCCTACACAAAAATCCCCAAATCAGGGCAGTTAGGGTTTCGAAATCTTACAAAAAGCAAAATTGACATACCTAACTCTCTGAAATCACTCAATCTTCTTCGACCCATGCCTTTATTCCTTCTCCTGCGTCTACCCATGCTCTAATTACAACTCTATTTCAACCTATTCTACCAATTTCACATCTAGGGTTCATGAGATTGGTGAGGCGTGAAATTGGTGGAATAGAAGTCTATAGAGTTGGTGAAAGTGGTAGTGATGATGGGTTTTAGGGTTGGTGTTTGTGGTAGGTAGGGGCGGATAAGGTGGTGGCAGGGAGTAGGTGGTGAAGGTGAGGCTGTTGCAGACGGAGGTGAGGGAAGATGGAGTCGATGGAGAAGAGATTAGGTGTTGTTTGGTTTAGGGTATAGGGTTCGGTCGCTATGGTGTGTAGCGGGATCATCGAGTTCGATGTTTGGCGAATCTCGACCGTGGGATATGGAGATGAAAGATCAATCTGACGGTGAGATGAAGTGGATCCTGCAGCGACCGTTGGATTATACAATACAACAAAATTAACGACACCGGATGAAGTTAAGTGTTGTAGTGTTAAGCGGAAGTATCGAGGTTTGATGCGCAGGCAAAGAAGCAACCGTAGGATGCAGATGCGATCCAATCTGACGGTCGGGAATGGAGGCGGGTATGGATATAGAAAATGGGTTTGGGTAAGGGTTTTGGGCCTTGGGTATGCCAAGACCATATCTTCTTCAAGAACAATTCTTCCTTCTTGAGCCCATTCCTAGCTTTTTGGACGTGCGCTCCATTCATTGCGGCTTCCTTGCGTAATTCTTCCCGGCTTTTCACTACTTTTCTGCTCTTTTCGCTCCGCGACTCATCCGAACTTCGTTTATTACCTAAAAATGCAAAATTAAGTAAGAAAAATATTTATTCTTGAAAACAATGAAAATACAGAATATGGGATAAAATGTATAATTAATGCACAAAAGATGAGTTAAAATGCCAACAAAAAGGGATAAATATATACAATATTTGGCACTCATCATTGGTGGCCTTGCGTAAATTCTACTCGTGGTGTTGCTGGCTAGACCTTGAAATGGTAGAGGAGGTTGCTGGTTGAGATGCATATTGTCGGCTTGGCTTGGTCACGCGTCATCTTGGCTGATCTAGAGAACGCGGAGGTGCTGGATTAGCGAGTTATCGGTGTTGGTGCGGCTTGAGCGGAGCCACTGGCGTTGGTCGGCTTGGAATGGGAGCCCAGGCGTTGGTAAGGTTGGAATGGGAGCCGCAGGCGTTGGTCGGCTTGGAATGGGAGCCGCAGGCCTTGGTCGTCTTGGAAAGGGATCCGCAGGCGTTGGTCGGCTTGGAATGGGAGCCGTCAGCATTGGTCGTCTTGAAATGGAGCTGCTTGCGTTGCTCGGCTTGGAGTGGAGTTAGATTGAGTTCCTTGGAAGGATGACGACCGGCTTCAGTTCCGTGGAAGGATGACGACCGTCTTCAGTTTCATGGGATGATGGCAACTTTGTCTGAATTAGGGTTTGGCATGCTGAAACCCTAATTAGCGCCCTTTACTAGAATCGTTGTATAATTCTCGTATGAACTCGGATTTTGACGGTCCGCCCCTCCATTATGAACAGAAAAAAATTTCCTATCTCCTTACGCGGGAATATTTAGGTTTTGAGCTTGTTCGGGAGGTGAAAACAAATCGACAGTAAAATTCAAGAAGAATTGCGGGCCCGTGGAATGATGGCAGCTTGCTTTAGTTCCGTGGGAAGATGATGACTTTCTTTGGGAAGATAACAGCTTGCTTCAGTTCCCTGGGAAGGTGACGACTGGCTTTGGGAAGATAACAACTTGCTTCAGTTTCCTGGAAAGGTGACGACAGGCTTCGGGAAGGTAACAACTTACTTCAGTTCCTTGGAAAGGTGACGATTGGCTTCAGGAAGATAACAACTTGCTTTAATTCCCTGGGAAGGTGATGAGTGGCTTCGGGAAGGTAACAACTTGCTTCAGATTTTAGCATGTTGCAACCCTAATTAGCGCCCCTTACTAGAATCGCTATATAATTCTCGTACGAACTCGTATTTTGACGGTCCGCCCCTTCATTCTGAACAAAAAAGAATTTCCTATCTCCCCACGAAGGAATATTTAGGTTTTGAGCTCGTTCGGGAGGTGAAAACGACTCGACAGTAAAATTCAGAAAAAACTCAAGAGGTTTGTTACGGGCCCGAGGTGGCATAGTCGCGCCCAGTCATCCGTTTCATGGAGCAAGAAGGAATCTTCATTTTTTTCAAACTCTAGAAACTATGTCCGCATGAAAAGAGATATTGACCTTCTTCTGTTTCTGTTGCTCGTCCAGATCCGTGTTTTCCTCTGCAGTGTCTCTCTAGTGGATTCCAAAATTTATCAAACTCCATTGCATTCTTGGGACGGATGGATGTGGTTGCGTTTTCGGTCCATCCTTGATTTTAGGTTGTTCAGTGCCTGAACCCTCTGATCGCGATGACAATATGTTGTGGATGCTCGTATTGGTCGAAATCTTCCGGAGACATTAGATGAAATAGATGAGTTGGGAGACGTTTCGTTGCCGATGTTCTAATATCAAGTCTTCAAGGACTTGGTTCCAAGTGGCATTCTTCGAACCATATTCCGAATCTTGGATTATCGTGTGCAATGGGATGTGGTGAGAAGTCCCCAGTTATGTTTCTGTTAGATCCGATGGCTTGGCCGAATATGTGAATGTATCTTTGTGGCGTGCATTTGGAGTCTTCGGTGCACATGTACGGCTTCATGTTGAGAAATTCATGCGGCTCGTAAAACTTCGACAGTGATGATGTTAAAATCATAAACAACCTGGTTGAGGGGAGTGAAAGCGTCCCATGTTGGTAGTCCCCATGTGTAGCCTACTTTCATTGCATCGCCTTGAATCCATGTCCACGGGATTTGATATAATCTTATCGTACTCTTCTGGATGTGACGCTGGGGTGATCAGAATATCACATGATGAAATATCCTGGATAGTGAAGTGGTAGGAATGGGAGAGTTATGTTGTTTATCATGGCTCCCTCTGTTTCTTCAAGAAAATTTTTCAGTCGCGTCTCTGGAGTTATCTCATGAGTCTTTGATGGTCGTCAGGATGGACTATGATGAGCAGTCCCTGGTCGCATTTTTCTTCAGTTTATGAAGTTGTTTTCCTCTGAGAAGGCTTGGGATCCACCACGGCCTTGTAAAGTATTGAAAGAATCTTCTGGACAGATAGGTGATGATTTTCTTGCGTTGCACCCTTGAAGAATAGATGACCTTGTTGTGGCTATGACCTTTTGGTTGAACGTGTCCTCTGAGCTTTGACAGTGAAGGGATTCCGTGTATATCCTCAGTCCCCAAGTATGGTTTACATGTTTCCATATTGTATGGTCAGTGGGTTGACCATGATAAAGACATCACCATCGTGCGTTCGTACTGGTGATTTTATTACTTCTTCCACGTGGAACTTAAAATATGGAGGAGTACATGTTACTTTTGTAGTGATTACTGTTGTGGTGAAGCTCTGTCTGGTATCAACAAATGAGCGGCAACAGTCCTTGGTAGCAGATGTAATCAGAAGAGACTACATTGTCGTGGTAACAAAGTAGGTTGGCTGGAATTGTATGGGAATCCATGGAAGTAAAAGGATTGGCTGGACGCGTAAGCGAGCAAACTGTCTATGATCACGAGTTTTGGAGAGATGGATCAAAAGGAGGTCATGACTACGAATGTTGGCTGGCTGTGATCATGATCCTTGACATGAGGAATGTGGTGGTACGACCCTTTGTAGGAAGAAACAGCGTTGAAGCAGCTTCGGCTCTTGGAAAGTATGTTGAAACTTAAAGAGCCAAACGCTGAAGCTTCGGCTTCGGATTCTAGAGCAGCTTATGGAGAGAACGCTGAAGCGGAGCGGCTGCTTGAGCGAGCGTTGAAGCGGAGCGGCTTTCGGAGTGAATGTTGAAGCGGAGCCGCTGCTGGAGGACGTTGAAGTGAAGCGGCTGTTGGAGCGAACGTTGAAGCGGAGCGGCTATGTTAATCAGTGTGCTGTCAAACTGGACACCCTTCAAGCGAACAATGGTTAGGAGTCCCCAGTTTCATCTATCAATCGTGCTTTCCAGGAGAGGTTGGGGTTTGGGAACGGCTTCTCTGATTGGAAACAGCTGCTTCCCTGATGCAGTGCGGTGGAGGGCTGCGAATATGTCTTGACGCTACGCCTACAGAATCTCACATAAGTGTTTCATCATAGAATGCATAATTTTGTGGGAAAAGGCTCCGGAAATCATGCAGCTCCTGACAAGAAGAGAGTCTTTGTGAACTCAGGGGGTTACTGATTTTCTTTGCTTCGATTTTGGAGAAGTCGTTCCTGATCTTTACGTGTGATGAAATTAGATTGCTGATTCCCTTCTACCGGGCGTTCAAAAGGCAACGCTGGAAGGATGCAAGTTGCTGGCGCTGGAAGGATGCAAGCTGCTGGCGCTGGAAAGATGCAAGATGTTAGCGCTGAATCGGCTTGGCGTGGACGCTGGCTTGGATTTGGTATGGCGCGGACTGTTGGCTGGGCATGGCGCGGATTGTTGGCTTGGCATGGCGCTGGCTTGGTGTGGCGCGGACTTGTTCTTGCGTGCCCAGTTGCCTCTTTCCATACGTAGCTCAAATAGGAAATCATTTCCTTGTTCAAATTCCAAAAGTGTTATGCGTATGAAAGGGGTTGGCTCTCCTTTTTATCTCGTATCTTTGTTTTCACATCCTGGTGTTAGCGATAGCGCGGTAGCAATAAAGTGGGCAAGCGTATTCCAGCTATGTACTCCATCGTTTCTCTTTCAATTTTTCTTCTTGTTTCGGGGCTAATCCTAGCCATAGGTATGCCTTCCATGAATCTGTAGAAATATTGTTCTTCTCTTAGAATATCACTGTAGTAGCGTCGGCTACCTCATGAATAGTGACTGGTAATCGTTATTATGAAAAGTAGGTACATACGGGTAGGTGACTGATTCCACGAGGAACTGGGCGTTAGGGTATCTCTTAGATTCAAAAGTTGCAGGACAAGGTGACCGAAGGTCCTTCTGCGGACGTAGTCAAACAATAAGAAGCGGAGGTCGAAAGGCTATCCAAAGAGTTGGAGCTGAAACAGGCAGTCCTCCAAATGACGAAGGATGCCTTCTTCGAGAAGAGCAAAACACTGTTGAATGGCTTCCTTTGAATGCACTTATGTCTTCTGAAATTCTTCTGTTTCGTTTTTTTTTTGAAAGGAAAATGAAACACCTGGCTTTATGGTTTTGATTTTCTGGATTTTTGGGTTGATAGACAAGTGTTACCTATGAGGGTTTTGGATTATTATTCGGGATGAACTGTTTTAGGATGATGGCATTTTTGGTTATGATTGTAAGTGACACAAACATCCCAGGGAAGATATGGAACCGTGAACGTTGCGCGTCGGTAGATGACATGGGATGAAACATAACATGGCTATCGGTTTTATCATTCCCATGAAAACTTGAAATAGTAAACCATGTATTTTTTCTAGGCAAGACTTACTCGGTTTTTTGGATCTACTAACGAAAAAAATGAGTCAGGTGCAAGTCCGAGTTTTGTGAGAAGCACCGCAATTGTGAAAAGTCCCCAGTCGTCCCCGAGTCACTTGATAATCAAGTCGTCAATCCCTGGGCGGATCGTTTGCTTTTAACCTCTGGGAAGTCCCCAGTCGCCACTTTCCGTGTCATGACTAGTAATCGGGTCGTCTGGTAACTGAGTCGTCGATCCCTGAGCGGATTATATCGGGCCGTCTGGTAGCTGAGTCATCGATCCCTGAGCGGATCGTTTGCCTCTACCGTCCTGATGTATGGGTCTAAGTATGAGATCGAGGATTGAAAATTGACATTGCAACGGAAAGACCAATCTCCCACTGTGGTCGCCAATTGTTTGAGGGTGAAACAGTTTCTGCTGGTTTCGGTAATCTCGTGTGATGTGGGTGAGAAACAAATCTAAACCTAAACAATCTACTGCAAGGGAGTACTTTAGATTCGAGATATCAATCTGTACAAGTCCGAAATGGTCGTTCCATACTTGCTTCGATCACAAAGTGGAGGAGAAGGGTTGGTTTTGGGGAGGGAAGCGAAGAGAGTGTTGAGACCAGAATAGTTGATTCTGGAAGAGTAGTCGTTTTGTGACTTGTATCAGAAAGTGGGAAGCTAACAGATGGGAAATCTAGCAAACTTTTTCTGAGTGTTGTATGCTCCTGACCAGAACTTATTGTTCGGTAGAAATAGGTAATGCCTATTTATACAAGTCGAAGTGAAACATACTCTGGTCTCATTAAGAAATGGAAAACGGGTGAGTAAATGGGAGGAGGTGGTAATCGGTAACGCTTGGAATTGATGTTCCATAAAAGAAAGCGTTTCACCATTACTCCCTGTATTTTTACTAACCGCTTCATCCTTATGACATTTTCTTATAACGAGCATAGTATACGCCGCACGCTGTAAAACGCCAAACCAATACCCAATGAACATTCCCCAGTTTGTGACATGTGTTGATGTCTCGAGTGTTTTCGTGGAAAACATGTAGCATGTTGTTGTTGTCTGGCAAGTTAAGCTTGGGAGACTTGCCGGCTCGGTGGTGACCTTCAACGGTCGAGATTTTGCATCTTAAGAGGAAGGTAGCCGTTGATTATTGCAACCTTTCGTTTGGTAGCCAGTGGCATGAAAGCATGATCAGTATGGCTTTAATATGGCCCAGTTTAGGCGCGTCCAAAAGTTAGGGTTTTGTCTTTGTTTAGGCGCGACCAAACTAGGGACAAAGGTTGCCATGCGTTAGCTGGTAACCTTGGACAGCTAAGATCTGCATCTTAGATGAAAAAGTGGTCGTTGATTGTTGCAAGCCTTCGTTTTGGTAGCCGCATAGGGAAGGCCCGCATGGTATGGCGCGGCAAGGTGGTTGGCATGTCTTGGCGCGGTTTGGCGTGGCCAAAACTTGGGTTTTGGGCCAAAGGTTACCATGCGTTGTTTGGCGACCTTGGACGGCTAGGATTTGCATCTAGGATGGAAGGGTGGTCATTGATCGTCGCATGCCTTCGTTTTGGTAGCCGCATGGGGAAGGACGGCATGGTGTGGTGCGGAAAGCTGGTTGGCATGCCATTGGCACATGTGGCATGGCATGCCTTGGCGCGGTTTGGCGTGCCAAAACTTGAGTTTTGGGCCAAAGGTTACCATGTGTTGTTTAGCGACCTTGGACGGGTAGGATTTGCATCCAGGATGGAAGGGTGGCCGTTGATCATCGCACGCCTTCGTTTTGGTAGCCGCATAGGAAAGGCTGGCATGGTGTGGCGCGGCAAGGTGGTTGGCATGCCATTGGCACATGTGGCATGGCATGCCTTGGCACGGTTTGGCGTGGCCAAAACTAGGGTTTTGGGCCAAAGGTTACCATGCGTTGTTTGGCGACCTTGGACGGCTAGGATTTTGCATCCAGGATGGAAGAGTGGTCGTTGGTCGTCGCACGCCTTCGTTTTGGTAGCCGCATAGGGAGGGACGGCATGGTGTGGCGCGGCAAGGTGGTTGGCATGGCATTGGCATATGTGGCATGGCATGCCTTGGCGCGGTTTGGCGTGGCCAAAACTAGGGTTTTGGGCCAAAGGTTACCATGCGTTGTTTGGCGACCTTGGATGGCTATAATTTGCATCTAGGATGGAAGGGTGGTCGTTGATCGTCGCACGCCTTCGTTTTGGTAGCCGCATATGGAAGGCCGGCATGGTGTGGCGCGGCAAGGTGGTTGGCATGCCATTGGCACATGTGGCATGGCATGCCTTGGCACGGTTTGGCGTGGCCAAAACTAGGGTTTTGGGCCAAAGGTTACCATGCGTTGTTTGGCAACCTTGGACGGCTAGGATTTTGCATCCAGGATGGAAGAGTGGTTGTTGGTCGTCGCACGCCTTCGTTTTGGTAGCCGCATAGGGAGGGACGGCATGGTGTGGCGTGGCAAGGTGGTTGGCATGCCATTGGCACATGTGGCATGGCATGCCTTGGCGTGGCCAAAACTAGGGTTTTGGGCCAAAGGTTACCATGCGTTGTTTGGCGACCTTGGACGGCTAGGATTTGCATCCAGGATGGAAGGGTGGACGTTGATCTTCGCACGCCTTCGTGTTGGTAGCCGCATAGGGAAGGATGGCATGGTGGGGCCAAAGTCAATGGCGCGGATGGCTTGGCGTAGTGGGGCCAAGGGTTTGGTACGGACGGCTTGGCATGGTGGGTCCAAGGCAAGGTGCGGTTGGATTGGCATGGTGGGGCCAAGGGTTTTGGCATGCCGTTGGCGCATGGTGAGGCTAGCATGGTTGGCATGCCTTGGCGCGGTAGACGTGGCTGGCATGGTTTGTCATTGGCACAGTGGTGCGGCTGGCATGGGTTGCATGCCTTGGCGCGGAGATGTGGCTGGCATGGTTTGCCATTGGCACAGTGGTGCGGTTGGCATGGTTGGCATGCCTTGGCGCGGAGATGTAGCTGGCATGGTTTTCCATTGGCACAGTGGTGCGGATGGCATGGTTGGCATGACTTGGTGCGGAGATTTGGATGGCATGGTTTGCCATTGGCACAGTGGTGCGGCTGGCATGGTTGGCATGCCTTCGCGCGGTAGCATGAGAATCAGGGTTTGGTACGTACGAAGATGATGTCGGTCAATACTAAGGGTTCTGTCGTGGAACATGACACATGTATATAAAAAAAAAGGTACCTTGGTAATTCTTACGTAGGTATGTTGAATGATTCAATAAATGCGCTAGTGGTTGTAGTGATGTCATGTCAGATGTAAGGTTTTACGATTTTAACCCTAAGTTAAAAACCACCATCAACAAAACCATACAAATTATTTAAATTTAAGGCTCTATACCAGCTAAATCTTTGGGACTCATCTTAGGAAAATTGGAAAATCAGTAGTGCGGTAAGGAATTCATAATCCAAATACTGAATAAAACCTTCAGCTGCTTTGAACCTTCAGAACAGTATTATTATGTTAATCATATCTAGCTATGATTTTGTACATACATGATTATCAGCAAAATAATGGTAAATCACACTAACAAGTAACATATAATATAAGAACCATTCTTCTTTTATAAAACCCCTGAAAAAGTATTATTATATTGCATCAAGCAGATTCAAATACCGAGTATCCAACTGTTGCATCAAGTATTATTTTTTTTTAGGGTGTAGACATGTTTCTCATCAACCTACATACTTTTACTCTTTTATCCTGAATTAGTTTTTTCCCTACTACATAATACTTCCCCGACTCTAGATAAATTTCACAATGTGTTAGTGGTGAATGGTTGCATCATATGTAGGAGGAGTGTTGACTCTAATTTACATCTTTTATGAATTGTGATATTATCAACTATGGAATTATATTTTAGAAAGTTTCAAGGAAAAATAGGTTTGCCAGAATTCTTTCAAACGTGCTCTCTGGGAATGGAAGAAGAATAAGAACGCCAGAGCTAAGAAATTGATAATTGGGATCTCCTCCCTTTTGCGATATGGTGATCTATTTGTTCTGAGTACAATAGGAGACACTTCCGAGGCAGATATAAGTCAATTGATAGTCTCATAGATGATGTAAAATGTTTGATTTATAATTGGCACATTAGTTCAAAGACTTTTAATTATTTGTCTTTAGATTTGGTTCTTAGAAATTGGCATGTTGCTCTGTCTTTTGCATTAGTTATTCCTAATTCTGTACTTTTTGATGTAGCTGTTTCACTTCCTTTGTGACTCATGCTACCCTTTTGATCTACTTTGCCCTTTTTCGTTATAAAAATAAAAAAACCTCAATCATTAACCGTTATCAGCCGTTACTACCACCATCTATTGATGCCAGCATCAATAACAACCCAGTCTCGCATTCTCCATTCCAGGCTCGAGCTCAACTCATCTTTGTTTTACTTCTAACACAATAATGGTAACAGTCACCATCTACTCGTGATCATCAGGATCACACGTTAGTTCTCTAATAAAGTTGGAGAAGAATAAGAAGGTATATCACGTAATTAAAAAGGTGGTGCCTTCATCATCGTTTAACTGTCAGTCAAGGAAGACTGACAGTTCAGTGTATAATATTTTTCTGCCTCGAGTAAAGACAGGGGTGCTTTATAAATTCTGTACATCGATGTCTTTCGCCACTTTGACGCGCTTCAAATGATCGTAACTTCTTCATACAATATCGGAATGAACTCATTATTTTGCCGTTGCCTTCGTCTTTCGCCCTCTTCAAGATGATGAAAATAAATCCATGATTTGGACGATCTCCACTTTATTTGGGTCAAGATAACCTCAAACAAATAAGAAATTATGGTAGAACCGATCTTTACCTATATGGGAAACTATGGTAGAACTAATTCATACCTATATAGGGTGAAAACACTTGGGGTACCAAAATATACCACCAAAATTTTCGTAGGAAATCTGTATGGAATAAATCAACACAACTCCGAGAGTTAATACTCAATCAAGGAAAGTGTCTAGAGATATCTCTCTCTCTCTCTTGTTGTTAGAACGTTTCCGTGAACCTAACTATAAAGAGAGTTCTTGGGCGGTACCAAAGACCAATATCCAAGGATCAATCAAGTCTTGTCCAACAAACAAGGCAGGACCTATCTACTGTGGTTGATCAATGCACAACAAACAAGGCAGGATCAATCAAGTCTTGTCCAACAAAATATAATGCGGAAAAGAAATAACACAGACACCAGAAGTTTTGTTAACGAGGAAACCGCAAATGCAGAAAAACCCCGGGACCTTGTCCAGATTGAACACCAAACTGTATTAATCCTCTACAGACACTAGCCTACTACCAATTAACTTCGGTTTAAAATGTAGTTGAGCCCGAACTCACTCTCCCACTGATTCAGGTACAGTCCCGCTCCTTACGCCTCTTCAATCCCAGCAGGACTCCGCACAATTGATTCCCTTAGATGGTCTCACACCAACTAAGAGTTGCTTCAACTCAATTGAAGAATTTAAACCAAATTTGCCTCCTATTGATTAAGCATATGATCGATTTCCTGATTTATGATATAAACGGATGACCAGATCAAACGAAAGATCCAGGTGATGGAAATCGATAGCAATTTGACAAAAGTCTGGTTATCCTTAAAATCCAGACTTATGTAACCCGAAGTGCATCCTAGATTATTATTCACCTCACGAGTATAAAACTTGCAGAATCAACAAAGTCTGAGACGAAGAGAACTTTGATGATTACTATCTATTTTGATCGTTGGAGCAAGTTATGCAAACAATCAAGATCAGGATACTCGAGCTATCAAGATAAAAGATAAGTAGGAAGATGGGAATTATATAAATGACCCTCCTTTTCACGGGCTTCAAAATTACCCTTATGAAGCAACAAATATACCCCTCTCCATCCAAAGCCCATCAGGGGTCCATTTAGGATTATGCAACATTAAAATTATACCCTTCATATATATTTATTAATCTAAAACTAAAATTCAGTTGTCAACGGAAAGAAAAACAGAAAAGGAGAGAGAAACTGTCGCCTTTCTTCATCAACTGAAAAACGGAAGCAAATTCGAAAATCTTTTGCCAAATCTAGAGTTTTAATATTCATGAAAAACTTCTTCTTCTTCTTTTTCTACTGAATCTCTTTCCATCGACAACAAAAATTTCTCAGATCTGAAAGCAGTTTCTTCATCAAGAACAGAAAATTCTCGATCTGTTTTTCTGCAACAAATTGGTAATGGTGATTCGTGATTGAATATGAGTAGAAATTTATTTGATATTTGCATGTTCTATTTGTAGGTTCTGAATCTTCAATCGGTTGATTGCATTTTTATTTGTATTTTCTGTTGCAGAGATCGTGATTCTGGAAGCTTGATTCTGTTTGTTTGATTCTACTGGATTGATTGGTTCATTTACATATTATATGAATTCGAGATCATTATTCATCTCTTAAACAAGTATTCTTCAATTATTCAATCTCCAATCTCCGGTTTTTGAATTTCTGTTACTTTATTTAGATTGGCTCATGATTCAATGTTAGGTTTATAATTCATGAGTTTCAGCTTCAACGTACTTTGCATTAACCTGTTCTGGAGAATTTCATAGTGTTGATGAATTAGTAGGAGAATTATTTGGATAATACTGAGTGTTGAAGAATTATTTTGAGTATATTGAATGTTGATGAATCAGTTTTGGTATAACTAGTAGTTAGAAGTTAGTGTAATCAATAAGAAGTTAGAAGTTAGTGTTGATAAACTCAGTTTACATATCTAACGTTCGATATTGAATATATCTTTCACGAGGGGGCGCAGCCCTCGAGTGATGTGCGACGTAATTTGAATTTGTAGCTTAGGTTAGGTTTAAGCTTTTTCTTATGGTTTGCAGTGAATTTTTAAACATGGAGCATGTATGTTCATGTAGTATTTCATGTTGCAGATTCACATTTGCACCGATTGCATACTAATGTGATGCGAAGTAACATATATGATGATGTTTATGCTATTTTTTTTGTAGCAAAATCCTTGTTGTTTACATAGATTTTTCATTTGTTGACACTGAAAATTTGTACAATATCCAGATTATTTGTATCAACATTGGTTGTTGATGCTGGTTTGTTGGATCAACTTTCATTGTTGATGCAAATAACCTGGATAAATTTCTGATTATGGTTGTTGATAGTTGTTTTATTGGATCAACATTAGTTGTTGATGTAGATTTGTTGGATCAACTTTCATTGTTGATGCAATAACCTTGATAATTTTCTGATTATGGTTGTTGATAGATGTTTTTTTATTGGATCAATATTGGTTGTTGACAGATTATGGTGTCAACATTGGTTTGTTGATCTCAAATTTTGTTTTTGTTTTATATTTTATTAGTTTTTGTTGATCTGTTATGATTGTTGCAGGCCAAAGATGGATGTTGCAGAGTTCACTTTATCCAATTTGACTGTATCGCATGTTGTTTCGGAATCAATTACTGTCAGCGAGATGATTAGTGTGGTGAAAAAATATTGGCCTTATGTCCCTGAAGACCTCGTACTTTTTGGTTATACTGTAGATGGAATTTCACATGTGATTAATCATGATTTGGAGTTGAGGTTTTTCATTCACTACTACATCTCGAAAAGGATTGATGTGTTGAAGTTTAACATCCAATTTAAGATTTGTGTTGATTTTGTTCCTTCTTCTTCTTCTTCTTATTCTTTTGTTGCTCCTTCTTCGTCATCATCAAGTTTTGTTTCAAACAACGATGTGGCTATTGTACAAGATTTGATGGATGCTTCATCTTTGGTCAAAAGGGTTCCCAAGAAATCAGATGCTTCGGCCAACATTTTAACCGGAGTAGGGCAGGTTTTTGAAAGTAAAAACGATTTTCGTGATACTTTTAAGAATTATGAATTTCATAGTGGTTACAAACTTGACGTACGCAAGAATGAAAAGAAACGTTACATTGTGGAGTGTAAGAACAAGAAAAGTCAAAATTGTAGCTGGAGGTTTCATGCATCTCTCGTTGCCAAAACTAAAGGTGTGTTCTAGTGCAAGAAGTTTCGTGGAGAGCATTCATTTGATTTAGCTTCTTCTGATCCAACAAAAGTCAGGATGACGAAGTCTTTTTTGAAGAGTATCTTAATAGATGAATTTCGAGAATCAAAGAAGAAGAAGAAGACTGCAGCTGATGTCCAAGATCTTCTCCATCTGGAATATGGTATTAATCTCACGTATAGTCAGGCATATCATGGTTTACAGTTCACTAAAGAGCCTCTTTGAGGTGATGACATCAAGTCTTATTCAGACTTTGTTTGGTATAAAGACTCAATTGAACGTTATAATCCTGGAAGCGTCATTAACTTTGAGTATGATGGTGTAACGAAGCAGTTCCAGAGTTTTTTGTTGCTTTCGAAGCTTCCATTACTGGTTTCAATAATTACTGTCGTCCGATGTTATTTATTGATTGTAATTTTCTCATTGGAAGTTTAAGGGAGGTATTATGGTTGCTTGCGGTAAAACTGGTAACCAAGGTATGTTTCTTAACTATTAATGTGTTTCAACTTTCGTTGTTGAATCACACAATATAATCTGATATGTCCCTGGAATTCAATTATATGGATCACATAACTTTTGTTCATCCCATAATTATTGTTGTTGATTCCATAACTTTTGTTGTTGATCCCATAACTTTTTTTTTGATCCCATAATTGCAGTTGTTGATCCCATTTTTTTGTATCAACTTTTGTTGTTGGTCCATAATTTCAGTTGTTGATCCCATAACTTCTGTTATTAATCCCATAATTCTTGTTGTTGATCCCATAATTTTTGTTGTTCACCCCATAACTTCATGGATTTCAGTTTTTTGTGTCACTTTTTGAATTTTTGGTTTTTTTTTTTGTATTTTCTAGAGATATATCCAGTTGCATTTGGTATTGTACCTTGCGAAAATTGTGTGCATTTGGTATTATCAGTGAAGACCGTCCACTAACAATCATATCAGACCGTGGAGTTGGCCTTTTGAAGCATGTCCCTTTGATCTTCCCAAAGGCTTACCATTCGTACTGTTTGTACCACATGAAAAGGAATATTCCGATTCCAAAGGGCAAGAGAAGGCAAACTACTGTGAAGTTGTTTGAAGAGTGCTACACTGCTTTAACAAAGGAGAAGTTTTATGTTGCTGCCAAGAGTATGAGCAATCTGAAGATGGATTCAGTTATTGATTGGATGGTAAAGATTCCATTCCAGAACTGGGTTGTTCATGCTTTTCAAGGAGAAAGGTTTGGTGAGAACACATCGAACATTGCAGAGAGTTTTAACAGTGCGATTAAGCATGATAAGCGGCTTCCATCACTTGAGCTTATCGATTGTATTCGTGTTAAGGTAATGGAGAAGAACTGCAAGAGCTTGGTGGAGTCTAGTAAGTGGACTGCGAAGCTTACTCCCGGGATGCAGTCTAGTCTCAACAAGAGGGTGACCGACTGCCGTTTTTACAAGTTCCGAAGATCAAGTGATAAAGTTTTTGAGATCATTTCTCCTACTGGAAAGCACAAAGTCGATTTGGATGCTAAGATATGCACTTTCAATTGGTGGCAGAAGCATAGTTTCCCTTGCACCCACTCGATGAAAGCGATGTTGTAGATTGGGCCAGATGAACCTTACAAGTATATTATTCCATATTATACCACTGAGTACTATAGAGGTCTGTATGCTCGTCCTATTTATCCTATTCCTGACAGTGAGAGGCCGCCTAAAATTAATGAGAAAGGTTATATCTTGCCTCCCAATGGTGGTCGAGCTTCAGCTGGAAGGCTAACTACTTAAAGGTATAGGGGTTATCGAGAGAAAGTTCGCAAGAAAAGGTAGCGTGGCCAGTGTGGGAGACTTTCCTTCCATAACCGTCGTATATGTCGCAGACCTCTTTTGGCTCCTTGTGCACCAGTGTTCAGCAAAGAGTCTAATTCTAGGATAATCAAATTTTTGAGGAGGATGTTGTTCTGAAGTTTCTGTGAATGATTTACTATTTTTATGATTTTTTTTTTACCTTTTTATGCTAGTTCTTGGATGATCAACATGGATGTTAGTTATTTTTATGTTTTTCCTATTTTTCTTGTTGGATTTGTTGTGTTTTTAATGACATATATTCTCTTTTATTTGTTTATGAATGTTATTCTTGTCAGTTTATGTCAGTTTGCAGGTTCCAGGTTTACTTATTTTTTTACAGGAAAAAGTACTATGTAAACAGTATCAACATATCAATGTTGATCCAAATCATGGGATCAACTTCCATTGTTGATCCCCCGTTATTGGATCAACTTCCATTGTTGATGCTTAATGAAAAGAAAAAAATTGCATGGTTACAAGTTATCTCTATTAACTGTGCATACCTGCAATCTTTACTACCAACATTCATTCACTTGTTGGGAAACCAATCACTTATTCATCAAAAACAAATTGACCCAATTGATATTTTGGATCAACTCCCATTGTTGATCCCAAAAATGGATCAATTTCCATTGTTGATGCTCAATAAAAAGAAAAAAAAATCATGGTTTTATTTGTATATACAAGTTAACTCCATTAGTTGTGCGTACCTGCAATCTTTACTACCAACATTCATTAACTTGATAACAAAACCATTCAATGTTTTGTAGATGGATAGAAATCAGTAAAGCAAACTAATAGTAATATTAATTCATAACAAACTAAACATATCATCCAAATTGTTTGAGAACATAAACAGCCCTTTAGACATAAATTTACAGTAACTATAAGATGTCTTTTCAAACTAACTTTCAATTACCAAAACTACACAGATTAACTTAATTACTTACCCGCATATGTTAAACTACACCTAAGATGTTTCTTTTTCAGAGCATGAAAAGTGTGTTTGCACTAATCTAATGTTTCAACAGAATCTTGTATGTTAAGTTGTTCTTCGACTGAGTCGGTAAGTTGTTGTACTTGCTTATCTTCTTCCGGTGTGTCAGTAATTTCCAAAGGTGGTTTCCATGCATCAATTTCATCTAACATCATGGCATCCATCTTCACTCTATTCTTGTTTATCTTCTCATGGTATTCAATGCTCTTATCATCTAGATCCCAGCAGTGTCCATGCTTCACCAAACATTTCATGAATAAGCAGATGTGGATTGTGCAGTCCAAATCCTGTTGTTGTGGTACCCGGTAATGGTCTAAATCTGTAGTTACTGGTCCACCTGTCTCAACATCTTTTTTACCCATTTGGTTCAGGAGAGCAGTCAATGGTTGTACCATGACATTGTACTGCCTGTTGTATCCTTTGTTGTGATAAATCGTGTTCAAAATTAACCATGTTCCACCTATTAACGTAAGCAGCAACCGATGGAATGGTTTCTTAGCCCTGTCTTATAGACACATTGGTATGAGCAGTAATGTGTCATCGCCATCCACTGGGTAATTCTTCCTTAAGATATCTAGAGTCCCACATTCATCTACTTTCCTTGCATCTTTGGTAGCTATTGCGCCCCTCATTATTTGATGCATCATATTCTTGGCATTAGTTTGTTTTTGACAGAGAACAACAATAATTCATTCATTTATTCATCATGTATACTTGAACCATCTCTAGCACACTAAATTGTTTCATCTCACCTAAATAAGATTTCAACTACGATAATATATAACTAAATAAGTTGATGTAACAAGTTATTGAAAATACAGATTAAGAGTTTTTGTTACTTACATAAGCATTTGTAGACAAAATTAAGTGCTTCTTCCCGTAGTACTCCGTCTTAGCTGGATTTTCCATCTTTGATTGAAGCATGTTGATGTAGTAATCAATAATCTCGTTGTTAATGTTCTGGATATCCATTAGAGCTTGGATATGCCTTCCATAGACGATCTCTTCCACTTCATTGTTGAAATAAAAGCTACATGCTCTGGAACTGCATTTGTAAAGAATAGGTTAACTCCCTGACATAACATAACATATTAGAAATTCTAACTGTAACTTGGATTTACAATCGTTTTTTCGTAGATGTTGCATGGCATCAAATTTCATTGTTTATACTTATGAATAAACATGCAATTTGTTACAGAGTTACATACCTTTATGTCGCTTTCTCAAATAATGGACGAAGAACCACTTTTTCTTCCTCGGTGCAGGATTTCCAGAGTTTGAGTTTATCTGGCTTCTTTAGCTTTATTGGCTCAGGTGGCGTCACATCAATGTAATCATCAAGGTTGATTATTTCCAGTTTTTCAACACCTCCCCCCTTCTTCTTATTCTTCTTCTTCTTCTTTTCCTTTCCTCCTTTCTTCCCCTTGTTCACTTTACCTTAAAGTGTGAATTTATTTGGCGGCTTCCTTGACGACTTTATGTTGTACCTCACTGCTCTTCCAGTAGCATCAGACTGATTCCTTTGGCTCTGCGTCGCTTCAGAATCATCATCGTCTTGGGTGGTGTCTTATTCTTTAGTTAGCCATTCTATTTCATCTTATTTGTATATCACTTTAATTCCTTCCAAAACATTATCGTCATCTGGAGTTTCAGAATCAGCCTATTCGGTTTGTTGTGTAGGAGTATATTCTGTTTCTTGTGTCGTAGCATCTCCCATCTGTTCTGGAGGAGTAGGAGTAAATATTCCGACAGTGACCGCAACGAAGCTTGGGAAGGTTGGGGTAATACCTGTAGGGAAATAATCTGATTAGATTAACATGAAACACTCTTATGTAAACAGTATCAACTATCATTGTTGTCCCATTTTTTTGGGGATTAACAATTATTGTTGGTCCTTTTATGGGATCAACTTCCATTGTTACCCCCACAGTATTGGATCAACTTCTACTATTTACTCTTACAAAAATAAAAAAAATATGCATGGTTTTATCTGTATGCACAAAGTTAATTCCATTATATGTAAATACCCTGCAATGCTAACAATCATTTATTATTTGTTGATCCATTGCTTTCATGGATCAACTTTCATTGTTGACACTTAATAAAAAAAATGCATGTATAGAAATCAATTAGATGTACACTTAATACTAACATTCACTCATTTTCATTCATTATGGACGTATAGAAATCAGTAAACCAAACAAATTAGTTCATAACAAATCAATAGATTATCCAAATTGTGCATAACATATACACACTTGGATACAATTATTATATGTCTTTTAAATTAATTACTTCTTCAAATGAGTTAAAATAGTACCTGTAAGGATATAATCCGAGCTTTCTGAAAGTATAGCCTTAATTGGAGGATTTGAATAAACAGCTAAATCTCCTACCATCTCCGCTTCCTACACGTTTGTACTCCTTTCTCCTTCTTTCACTTCATTCTCCTCTTATAACTGTTGAACTGAATTACTAATATCTGCAACCACATTACTGATATGAATATTCACTCTTCTTATCTTCTTTTTTCTTCTTTTACTGCATTGAATCCCATCCTCCAGCTTGCCAATAGATCTGGCGCTATATTTACCTGGAGCTTTAATCCACTTTGAAAACCCTTCTGAAATCTTTTTTCCAAATCACTTTGACATGCATCTGAAAGTGATAATGTCAGTTAACTTGATTCTTGTTCTTCTTCTACATTCAAGTCGGCTTCATTCTCCTTTCCAAATGGTTCTTCATTTGTAACAACTTTCAACTCAGCTTCATTCCCCTTTGCAGATGGTTCTTCACTTGTATTCTCTACTGGAGTTAATTCAGTCTCTAAGAAATCTCTCTATTGAATTCATGTTGAGTACTCTCTGATCTTGCTCTCTGGAGATGATTCTCCTTTTTATTCCATTCATTCACTTCTTTAGCAACAGCAACTGAAATCTTGTCCTTGTTGCTGTCAATAATTTTCTTCATGAATATTATGTTGTTCATCAATGTCTTTGCTTGGCCCCTCCTTTGATAAGTTATTTCCTGCTTGTCAAATTCAAGATACATGTTTTGTTCTGCCATCTCCTCATTCCTCTTCCTATCTACTTCCAATTCTCGTGCTGGTGCTGACAGGTCAATCAGATACATCTTATCTTTTGTAACGGAATCAACAAAATCTTCATGAACCTGAAAATTGGTGAGCAATACAGTGAGCAAAGTATTTTTTGGCAATAATGTTTTTTCCTCACATTCTACCCTTAATAAATCTTTCATGAGGGGGCGTAGCCCCCGAGTGAGGTGCGACGTATATGAAATTGCACCAATATATAGGTGGTGTACATTTCAGATATGAAGTCAAATTTGGTTGTTGATTCCATTCATTGGGGATCAACTTCCATTGTTGACACAAACAAAATGGGCTACATTTTAGTTACTGTGTAAACCTTGGTTGTTGACTCCATACAAGTGCATCGACTTCTATTGTTGATACACAAAATCTATAAAACATTTCAGATATTGTGACAACTTTGGTTGTTTATTCCATTCATTGGGGATCAACTTTCATTGTTGATACACAAAATTTGTATAACACTTTTCATACTTCCAAACTCTAAGGATGAGAGATAGATTGAGTGTAGGTGTTAAATACACTGATACAAAAAAATATGCATAATCATTTTTTATCTAGTAGATTTCAGTTATTTTGTGTCAACAATGGAAGTTGATCCTTTTGTTGGGATCAACTTCCATTGTTTACACACAAAAGATCAGTATTCTGTACTAGGATACTTAAAGAGAGTAAGAAAGATATTACCTTATGCTCAAACCAAGTCATGTCTATATTCTTTTTAGTTTTCTCTTCAAATTCAAGTTTCTTGAATAATATGTGCTGGTTCCATCTTAGGAATCTCGGAGTTCTGGTTTCAAATCCCTGCCTCTTCTCGATGTAGTTCCCAGTGTGTTCACAGAACCAATACTGGTTGCAGAGAAATGAAATAGTTTAGTTTTTACATAAAGCATGCAACATTGTACTATATACAAATCAGTACACATTTTACTTTTATATAAATGTCTTTTACTTACCGGTAGCATTGTAGTGCATCCGATAACAATCCTTTTTTTTTCCTTTTTGCTTTGAGATGTTTGTAATCAGATAATCTACGATGTGATCTGGCCATGACACTTTATCCATTTTTAGAACATCAGGTAACCATTTTCTCGCAAAGCTTGTAGTTCCAGAATCTGGGAAGAAAAGAATCGCACACAACCACATGGCAAAAAGTCTGACAAAATATTGTGGGTCGGACTCATCTCTAGCTGCAATTCTGAGTTTGTTTTCAACCTCAGTCTTAGTTATTTTAGCCTTACATTCTGGCTCTCTCTCTGGTCTGAACTTGGTATTCAAGAATTCCATGCATTCATCTTGTTGCTTTTCTTTGAGGGTCCTCTTGAAGCCTTCACTCTCTATAATTCTTCTAATTTTGAAGATAAACGCAAGTTCCATTGTATCCAGAGAGCGCTCTGTAAAACTCTTTTCCTTTTTTGGATCTCCAAATGCGAACGTATTCGTTTCTTTACTAAATCCACTAAGCAGCAGCTGTATTGAAAGATTGATTCTTTCTAACCATTTAGGAGTCACTATGTTGTTGTTGTCTGCTGTGTAGAATGGGCTGAAGAAGTCCCAGAAAGGCATGGCCTTCAGTGCGTTTGCAGTTATTGGTTTCTTCTTATTTCTTCCTTCTTCTAATTCAAACAACTTGTATAGAAAACTCCCCTTTTCAACTAATGGAATGAGACCTCCTTTGAATGTAACTTCATTTGACCTTGGCCTACCTGCATACATGCAACTCAGCATTGAGTTATTTCTTTTTAATAGCTAAACGACTTAATGATATGGTAGCATAAAACACAACTCAATGTTGTTACCTTTCAGTTCCTTTTCCGGCTTCGCGTCTTCAGTTACTTTTTCTTCATCTGATTCTTCTTCATCTGAATCATCCTCTTCCTCTTCTTCTGATTCTTCAATTTGTTTTCTTTTACATGATGGTTCCTCTTCATTTTTCTTCTTCTTCCGCACCTTTGCTTACTTTTCATCATTTCTCTTTCGCTTTGATACTGTAACTTTCCCAATGTGTTGTGAATATTCTTCTTCTGAATCTTCTTGTATCTCTTTTGCTAGTTTATCATGTGTCTGCTTTGTTCTTCTTTCTTCCAATAATTTCTTGTTCACCCTGTTCCTTTTGGTTGGTACATCTTCTTAAGGTTCATCTTATTGTGGTTCAACCTGTAACTTTTCTTCAACCAATAACTTCTTGTTCACCCTCTTCCTTTTGGGGGCTACATTTTCTTGAATCTGTTGTGAATCATCTTCTTCTCTACTTTCGCATTTATCCTTGGTGATCTTCTCATTCCTTGCATCTATTTTCAAAAAGCAGTAATATAGTCAGCAATCTGATTCTTTCAATAACATAACAATAACAGTTGAACAGTTAGTAAAATGGGATAAACATCTGTTGTTGATCCTATTTATTGGTATCAACTACTGTTGTTGATTCCATTTTATGTGATCAACTACTGTTGTTGATCTCATTTTACTTGTATAACTGTAGTTGGTTTTCAGTTTTATGGCATCAATTCTTGTTGTTGCTACTATTAATTTGATCAACTTCTGTTGTTGAACCATGTTACTGGTATAATATGGCATCAACTATTGTTGTTGACATCAACAACAACAATTATAACCTTACATGAAAGAGAACAAACCTCAACAACAACAACAACAACAATTATAACAAAAACATAAATTACATAACATTATTTTGTAAGTTATTAGTTTAATGCGGTCATTTACAATCACTAAGTAATAAAATCACTTACAATAACATTTATTTGTTGTCAACTTTGGTTGTTTTACACAATTTTATGGGATCAACTCTAAACATTATTCATCAAATATTTTTGTACAATCACACAATTATTTTAGATTACAACTCACACAACACATAATTCTATGGGGTCAACTCCTCTTGTTGACCCTATCTATGGTATAACATTTAGCATCTACATGAACTGAACAACACACATTCATAGAACATCATTAACTTCTTGTTTTGCAGAATCATCAACTCTAAACAAAGACTGTATAATTATCATGCAAATACTTATGAATACACACACATAGAGTACAATAATTTGAAACTACTTATTTTACCTCTATTAACTGCAACCGCAACTTTGAAATCATATTAACCTAAAATTAAAATCAAAATAAAACAAAAAAAGTTAATACAAAACTAATGATATCCCAAACCAAATCATCGTATCTAGTAGCAGTAATCGGCATCAAATCGTACATGCATTTTTTTTCCAGAAACTGAAAATCAAACTCGAAATCAAAACCTTAAAAGATCACCATCAAAACCAAAATCTTCACCAATAATAGTAAGTATAAGATGAAAATCGTGTTTACCTCTTTGAATCTTGTGTTTTAATATTCAAACTCAGTAAACCCTACTTTTCTATCATTTTTTCTCAGATTTTTTAATTATTGAAACTAAAAATAATTCTAATGAGATCGGTTAGTGAGACTTATATAGATTGACGGTTTATTTTTTCAGTTTTAATCGACGGTTTCCCTTTTGATTTTTGATTCAATTTTTTTTTCTTCTGCAGTTACAGAACGAGAGAGAAGCGAAGAATGAGAGAGAGATCGTATGAATCTCATAACGTCTACTGCACTATATGAGTTGTAACGTTATAATGTTGTAATATATTCAAGGGCATTATAGTAATCTAACAATCCGAGATTTTTAGGGGAGGGTATTCTTATTTTGGGGAAGGGTATTTTTTTGGCGCCTTTATTATAGGGGTATTTAATTAATGTACCCGAAAGATAACTGAACCCGGCTTCATGAATCTCAATTTTGTAGTCGCTAAACCCTAAAAGGGCTTTTGGAAAGGACGACTCTAGATACAACTAGGACACAAGTGTCAGGATTCAAAGATACCAGTTGCCAAGAGTTCCCCTTATATAGACTTCAAAGCCTAGGTTGCTTTAGGTTTAAGATAAGATAACTTTGGAACTGTTGATGGTGGTTTTTAGTTCAGGGCTAAGATTTTAAAATCCTGCATTTGATGCGCCGTCCTTCTGCAAAGAAGCTGGTCCATTTAAGAGTAATGAGTTCCCAGGCCTCCTTACTTACATATGTATTGAGCAATTCAATTTATATATAAAATTTACCCAGAATGGTGCAAATATTCTGTAAATTCTATCTTCTCACCAGCATTATTCATTAATGTATGGCTCACTGAGTATTTTCCTATGCTATGTTCCCCGGCTGAACTCTCAATATTGGCATGACATGACGATTAAATGTTCACTCGCATCGGAGTAGCACGAATCTCCCGAAGTGTCGGTATTGAGATCCGCGTGATGATACTCAGGAACACAGGTTACACCACTCTTTGATAAAGAGATTTTGTGTCAACACGCTGTTAAAAGTGCGCGTCGCGCTTAATTTCCTAATAAAAATAAGCCTAGACTGTCCATGTCAGTCTTAAAACGATCATGGCCACACGATTTGGCCGGTCGATTCAAACAAGCTTAGCCTCTTCCCAGCAAAACTAGGTATACTCCATGGTGTCCACCGGAGGATCCACTATCATCCCAGCTCAGCGGAATCCTTTTAATTCACTCATAGCATCCCTGATCGCTAGCCAGAATCGGGATGGTCGCGCTGTCGAAGGAGAAGCTCAAATGAGCTAAGACCGACCATAAAGGTCTCAAAACTACCGCATCCGTCCAACTTAGCCAGCCAAGTTGGACGGCTTAGATCGTGTTTTGGACGATCAAAGAGGCGCCAGTGTGTTCACCGGTGGCTCACCTTCATCCCAAGCTGGTCGAACTACACACGGCAATCCAAAGGCGCGTCGAAACACTTGACCAAAGTAGGATGATCACGCGCTTTTAAAAAAACCCTAAATTGAATAAACGACATTATGCAACTGTCGCAAATCAATCGCTTTCGTCCACCTTCGCCAACTTAGTCGAACGACTTATATCGGATTCTAGATGGCCAACAGGGTGACGCTGTGATCACCGTCCACCCCCTTCTGTGAGAGCGATCGGCCAAGTGTTGTAGATTTTAGATAACCAAAATTAATGATTAAATGAAACCCAGTTATATCCGCAAGTGCACGGGTCACTAGTAATATAGATAGCAAATGCGGTTCATTCCCACAGGGAGTGTGAAATACTCTACCAACTAATACCAAAACAAAATAATCAAATAGATAATGTTTTAACGATTTTTCAGAAATTAGGGACAAAAATGAAATAATAATAATTCAAACAATAATGGGAAAGGGTTGTTAGGGTTTTCGATTTTCACCAATTCAATCATATAAAACTCTACTAATCTCTATTTATTACTCAAGACAATTTTGAAACCAATCTCATGTCTCGGAAGATTGTATGTTAAATTCTCAAATATAGTTTCTCCGTTGTAATCTCCTTCGCTTCAAGGGTAGTGATTCTAAAGAATTACCTATCTATCCTTGCATACCACGTCTAGGGATTTAACCGAAGCACGAAATATCAATTCAAAAGCATAAATAATCTAGAAAATCACATGAGCAATTAAATACCAAGCTATATGAAGAGAAATTACTAATCAATGAATTATTATTAGAAATATCATTGTTGAGTCTATATTATTAAATTGGTTTTCATCTCAACCCTAACAAACAATTTAGCGAACCATGGAGAAAACTGAAATCAAAACTGCAAACCCTTGTTTCTCCGCTTCACGGCTCTGCAGCCCCCCCC